>NC_056741.1:349168566-349416893 GCF_019279795.1 Protopterus annectens | reverse complement strand
CACCATAAATGCATTTGCTTAAATTCAAAATTTCACTTTTTTACAAAGTCAGTAAACAAGCTAATATATACTACCAGTGATTGCGAGTGCCATGCATTTCCTTGACATAATGCTTTGTAAATTATTCATTCTACTAGGGGTCCCTTTGCCCTTGATCTTGTTCTCACAAATATAGTTGCTTCTTGCACACTGCCATGTTGTATTGTCCTCCCTTGTTAAAATCAAACCATAACTTAGTGACCCTTTACTTTAAAACTGGTGGTACTTTCCTTTCAAACTCCTGTATGTTTAGAGACTTATCAAAAGTAAACCTTCAATTACTTGATGACCTGAATCATCATCATCATCTTCTTTCGGCTTTTCCCGGTTAGGGGTCGCCACAGCGGATCATCTGTCCACTCATGATTGGCAGTGGAGTTTTACGGTGTCGAGTTGCCAACCCGGCACCCAACCTTCCACAGAAGGCACACGCCTGCACGCACTCACACCTAGGGCCAATTTAGAGTGTCCACTCCACCTACAGCATGTCTATGGGATGTGGGAGGAAACCGGAGCACTCGGAGGAAACCCACGGGACCAGAGGGAGGACACCCACGGGACCACAGGGAGGACATACAGACTTCACACAGAAGGCACCCCAGCCGAGGATCGAACCAGAGAACCTCTTGCTGTGAGGTGGCAACGCTAACCGCTGCACCATCGTAGCCGCCCTACTTAATGACCTGAATAAATTCTGCTAATTCTCTGATGGATCCCATTGCTGAACCTGTTACTTATGCCTCTGACTTCTCTCACTTTGGTATTATCAATAGAACTACTTATCTGTACCAAATATAATGAAACATAAAAACAAACCTTTATGGTGGAATATCTGTATAAATGGATTATATAACAAGGAGTAAATTGCGCAATGCTGAGAAAATATTTTCAGCTACACTAAGAACACACACAACTACCCTAAGAGCACACTTAAGCTTTGGGAAGCTCAGAGCTGGGTATGATTTTAGAATAGCTGCTAAACCCAAAAACTAACTACTGATCTTTCTGTAACCATGTTGGGAAGTTAAGCATTAACACAAACAAACAAATGTTCAGAGCTGTTCAACAGTAATGCTGCTTACAGTGATCAAAAGGAAATGCTGTCCTAGTTGACAAATTTAGTGCAGATTTTACCTATGGTTATAGCTATTCCACTGCCTTTTTAATTACTACAGAGTCTTTTCAGCCCTCTTTTAGCTAGCATGTTTTATTTAAGTTCCTTGTTCTGGAAATAATGAAACTGTAAATGTATTAATGGAACTAAAAAAATAATGACTTCGAAGATATAGATGAAGAAGGAGAAGGGAGGCAACATCCCTAATAGCGCTGAACTTGAGCAATAGAACTCCCTTGGAAGAGCCTGTAGGCAATAGAGTAAAGGGATAGTGCTTTGGGCCTTTCCTGGTATCACAGTGTCTTTAATCAAACAGCCTTCTTGGTTTGGCACAGCTGGGACAGTTTCATTTGCTTAGTATGTCTAGAAAGGTACATCCCAAAAGGGGAAAGTGGCATCGTACTTCCTAATTGATTTAATTAGGACTGCATGAAGCAGGATAATTGTTTTTCATCCTGAACGATATGCTTTTAGGTAAGTTGTACTAGGCAGAATGAGTTTCTGTCTACTGTTGTGATATGATGGTTGAAGGAGATGAAGTTGATCCAGGTTCCATGATTACTTATCGGTTCCAGTTTTGAGTAGAATCTCTCTACCTGCTTTGGTATGTCTAGCCATATCACTCCACTTGAGATTCGTAACTGTTGGCTTCAAAAGTCTTCGTTATCAGGATTGACTGGCGACCCTTTTTCTGTACTCTGGCTCTTATAGACTCCTCTGTGAAGATCTGTGTCTAGTTTTACAAGTCCTGAAAGATCCTACTATTCCAAAAACATTCTTGTTCCTTTCTTGTGAGGTATGGATGAAAGTAGGTGAACCACATCAGTATTAAGGAAACCTAATTCATCTTCGTAAAGTTCCTTCTTAATAATTTCCCTAAAAAAATCACATGGATCATGCAACATGTAATGTTAATTTTAAAATGGTTTCAACTTTTTGTCAATGGGTATTGCTAATGGATATAGGTCTTTAATCTTTGTGTTGCCAAATGAAATTTCACTGGCAGAATACCATTGTTTTTATGAACCTTTGGAATGCTGAATGTTGTGTATGTGGGATCCTCCAAATACAAAAAAATAGTCTTTTCATGTGGTATGATTATTTATGCATGGGCTTTCTCGTATTGGAATGTCTTTGTGATTCCGTTTGCCGGTACCTGTTCATGGCTGCATTTGGTTTCATTGGTAGTGGATATACTGTTCCCACCCCACCCCCATCACTTTGCACTTCAACTTTGGTCATGATTCCAGGAGTCTTAACCTTGTTTGGCACCTTGTGCTTCAGGCTCTGCTTTCTGATCTCTCTTGTATTTTGGCCATCTTTAAACTCTAGCTTCCCAAGGAATTTTTTTTATTGTTTAGGTACTTCCCAATTATAGACCAACTGAGGGACAGTCTGCAGTATCAGGCATAACAGCTGAGTGGCAAACCCCAATATTGGGTATAACAGGTACATATGTTTTACCTTTTGAGGAGACTCTGCTATATGAATCCTAGTTACCCTTATACTTTCCCCTTGTGTCTGTATGGATTATCTCTTTTTGAACAAACTTGTAAGTTGTGTAAGTAAGTCTGGGAAGTTTTGTGTGTGGGCTGACATGAGCTGTCAGGCTTGGAGGCAGCACAGCCTCTGATGTCATAACAATTGCCACCAAACAGTGTACATTCCCACCTCAAATATGAGAACTGCAAATAAAAATTGACAAACTGAAGAAAGGAAGAATTTATCCTTTTTTAAATTTTTTTTATATCTTTTGGGTTTCTAATACCATGATGGAAATGGACCCCATTCCTAAGTCAAAGTATGATTAAAGTTCATGAAATTCGTATTGTTTCAATCTTTGATGTCAGCCAGAAGTGCTCTTCGCAGCACCCGCAATGTGCCCAGTAATGACTCTTGCAATTCGTGCAGAGTTGCATGGATTGGTAACATATCTAAACAAGATTGTATATTCTTTTTTATAAGACCCGTTGCTCCTACTACTATTGGGACTGTCTAGATATCTTTCTTCCACATTGCTTTCGTTTCTGCTTGCAAATCCTGATATTTTATGATTTTGTCTCTCTCTCTCTCTCTCTACACAAGACACTGGAATCACTGGGTGTGGCAGTTTCAATGATCAATGGTACTTTTTGTCTTCTTTTCTTGGACCACTATATCTGTTTTTCTAACATCTATCTTTTGAAACGTTGGTAATAGATGATCCCATGTGATGTAGATGTCATCAGTTTCTGTAATGCTTTGTGGCTCATGTTCCCAGTGTTTTTCAGCCACTTCAGTACCATAATGTTTGCACAATCCCCAGTGCAAAAGTCTTGCCAAATTATTATGCCTTTCAATATACAGTCCTTATGCCATTAATATGTTGCAACCAGCAACAGGGTGTGCAATTGTTTCCAATTCTGTTTTACAAAACCTACATTTGTCTTTTTCTCCCACATGTTCAATGGACTTTATAAACCAAAGTGTACATAGCCTACTATCTTGTGCCATCATTATTAACCTTTCATTTCTTGGTTTGAATTTGCCTGTCTTTAGCCATTCCTGCATTCTTTCCTGATCAACATGAGGTTCTTCCAGAAGTTTTCTTTACTTGCAACTATATTTATGCATTTTCTACATATCTTGCCTTCTCATCTGGTTCTTCACCTTATATTCTTTCTTTTGCTTTTTGGCACATTCAGTTGCTGCCTGTGTGTTTCTACTTCCTGGCTCCCCAGATAAACTGATAAAGGTACAATTTGTCTCTCATTTCTCTGTCACGTTTACCTCCGTTTCAAGCAGGATGCAAAGAGAGGGGTTTTGGAAACCGATCACAAACTGGATACAAAGACTAGTATTAGCTGCTGCAAAAAATATCCTGGCTTCGCAGTTCAGCGAACTACGCATTTTAATTCCCAGAACAAGGGAAGAATTGATATACAGTGGATATAAAAAGTTTTCACACCCCTGTTAAAATGCCAGGTTTTTGTGATATAAAAAATGTGACCACAGTAAATCATTTCAAAAATTTTCCCACCTTTAATGTGACCTATAACGTGTACAATTCAATTGAAAAACAAACAAATCTGTTGAGGGGAAAAACTATGAAAAATAAAAAAAACTTACAGTACGCTGGCTGTGTAAGTGTGCATCCCCTTAAAGTAATACTTTGTTGTGTGTGCACACTCTTAAACTAATATTTTGTTGAAGCACCTCTCAGGACATGGATTTCGAGGAAGGAGACGTGACCCCCCCCCAGACTTCCGCCTGAGGAAGTGCCCTTTGGGGACATCCTCGAAATTCTGAAGCAGAAAGGTGGCTGGTCTTCCCCCACCCTGTCTTCAGAGGAATTCATGTTCCTGAAGGCCTTTGGGGTGAGCCCATCTTCTACCTGGGTGTTCCCACCTATGGATAAGTTTGTGGAACTCATCAGTAAGTCTTGAAAGGAGTTGGACACAGTAGACCCGGTACCTAAAAAAGGCATACAAATTTCTTGGTTCCCTCAAAGATAAAGCTTTTTGGAGTAACGGTGTCCCTGTTGATGCCATCATGGTGGCTGCTGCTTATAAAAAGGAGCTAGCGGAGCAGAGCTCCTCTCTCCATCCCTTGAATAGAGATTCTCGTGCGATCGACCCTGCGTATTTGCCTCTGCTACATTTGGACTGAGGGCAACCAACTACATGGCACATTTCACCTGGCTTAAGAGGGATTTGGTATCGGAGCTCACCACCTCCCTCATAGAGTTACTGCCCCCAGAAAGTCTCAAGCTGGTCTCTCCTAAGCTGGCCATTCTGACTTCCCTGTCTAATGTTTCAATGCGGTTGATCTCCAGCGCAGTGGAGGCCACCTCTCCAGTGGCGGGTACAGGATTTGCCATTAGACGGCATGCCTGGTTTCACCTTTGTGGGTTTGCTGAACCCTTCAAGGCATCTTTACCAATGCTCACTTTGACTGTTCACACTTGTTTGGACCTTCCATCAAGGAAGTGCTAATCCTCAGCAAGCAGAAGGGAAAAACTGTCTGCTGTCGGAATCAGGCTTTTTACCCCTCAATGTTCTTTTTCTAAGACTCAGAAAGGTAGTAAGAAGCTTTGGTTCCACAGGACCCAGTCCTCAGTCCAGGATGCTCCCTTAGAATCCTCTTCCACAGGCTGGAGTAAGGGATTCAATGGTAGAAGCTGTCCCAGAGGCAGAGGGCATCTGCAGAATTAGGGCTCCTGAGAACCCTTTTCGGAGAAGCCTTCCCAGTGCTCCTGAAGCGCTGCTCTGCTGTCCTGCCCTGGAGGCAATCAGACAATTTTCACTTCACCCATTAACCTAGACAAATATAACCTCAGATCAGTGGGTGTTTAAGACTATTTCCAGGGGTTACTTAATTTCCTTTTTTCAACCCCCTCCATTGTCAAAATGTCTCCCGGACGCAGACACACACCCAGACGCAGACACACACCCAGACGCAGACACACAGATACACACCCACACACACACAGACCCAGATGGGATTTGGCCCGCCTCGAGGTCATACACCTCCAAAAAAGAGCCATCCAGGAGGTCCCAGCAGAACAACTAGGGTCTGGAACTTACTCTCGCTTCTTTTTGGTGCCAAAGAAGGCCGGGGACCTGCATCCAGTTTTGGACCTCAGCGAACTAAATCTGTCAGTTCAGAAGGCCAAGTTACAGATGGTCACTGTTCATTCCATTCTGGCTTTCTTGCGCGAGGATTATTGGATGTGCTTAGTGGATCTTAAGGACACATACTATCATATCAAGATCGACAGATGCTTCAGGAGACACCTGGACTTTCAGTTAGAGGCCAATCATTACCAGTTCAGAGCCCTGTCCTTTGGACTCTCCACAGCTCCCCCCGGGTGTTTACCAAATGTGTTGACAGTGGTGGCAGCTCATCTCAGGCTGCCCGGGTGTTTACCAAATGTGTGACAGTGGTGGCAGCTCATCTTAGGCTGCAAGGCTTTCAGGTCTTTTCATACCTGGACGATTGGGCTGCTCACAGCCTCCAGGAGGCATCGAATGTCAATGGCCACCACCTATACCCTCAACCTTTTTCTGGATTTTGGTATCACTGTTAGTCTGCCTAAATCCAATCTTTTTCCGTGCCAGACCCTGGAGTTTATCGGAATTCAACTGGACACTGACTGGGATAGTGCTGTAGTCTCCGACATAAGAGTTCAACTCCTTTGGGATCAAGTGCCTCACTTGCTGGTTCTGGAGCATCCAGCAGCTCACGTAATTCTACAGGCATTAGGCTCAATGGCAGCCACCATCCATTTAGTCCCTCTCGCCAGGTATCCTATGCAGGTTTTGCAGTGAACCCTAGCTGTGTAGTGGTCCACTCAGGTTCATCCCATGTCCACACCCATCAGGATGACTCAGGTGTGCAAAAGTCCCCTCGTTCGGTGGCTTCAGTCTCAGGATCTATTTCCCGGCAGGCCCTTTTTGTTTTCCCTCACCCAAGGCCGCAGTGACCATGGATGCCTCCATGTTGGGGGGAGGCATTTTCAGGGAAGGACGGTTCAAGGCACGTGGTCCCCCATAGAGACAAAATTGCACATAAACATCCTAGAGATCAGCAGTCCTTCTTCTAATGTTGCAAGCCTTTCAGGAGACTCGCCCTCTCGGGACTCTAGCAGTTCAGACAGACAACATGGCTGTTGTCTGGTACATCAACAAGCAAGGGGGAATACTGTCTTATCTCCTGTGCAGGGAGGCCATGAGACTGAGGGAATGGGTGATGTCTTCCAGGTGCTTTCTTACAACTCGCATTCCTGTCCGTTACAATGTGTTGGCCGACGAACTCAACAGGTCTATCTTGAATCCTCATGAGTGGCCCCTGAATCCATCAGTGGGACATCAGATTTTCGACCGCTGAGGTCAACCTTGCTGCGATCTCTTTGCCTCTCCAGTCAACCACAGATGCAGGGCCTACTTTGCCCTAACCCCCCTTGAAAGGGGAGTCACCCAGGGACACTTGGATTCAAAATAGGTCATCGGGACTTCTTTATGCTTACCCCCCACTCCTCTAATTCCCAAGGTCTTATAGGTTCATAGGTGTGTACTAGGCTAATGGCCCTGGAGTCTTTACAAGGCTAGCCCATAGGATTACCCTGGCATTGTGCAACCTGACCTCCCGACCTTGGATCCCAGCGCCTCTCAAGTAGAGCCACTGGAGTGATCCTCGGGGTGAATTTTCTATTTCCCATCCATTCATCAAGATTTCTGTTGAAGAGGGCCATTGAGGTGTGCTGTTTGACATGTATGGGAAGTCATCTGCCTGAAGATTCCTCTCATCCTCATTGTCCCCTTTTTGCCTCGTCAGGTGTGGTTCTCCCTTCTTCGGTCTCAACTGAGATGCCCTTCATGGATATTGGATCCAGCTCCAAATCTCATCTGCTATCCCTAGGGGCTTCCCCTCTCCAACCTTCAGACTCTTCGTCTAACCGTTTGGTTTGTCTAGTTCCAGTGATCCTTTCTCAGTCTAGGCTTCCCTCTGCAGTCAGACATAATCTCTTGCCGTCTCAGAAGCCATATACAAAAAAGGTGTATTCCAGTAAATGGACAAGATTTTCTATTTGTGCCAGACAATGCAATTTAGATCCCTTTTCAGCCCCAATTTGTGATATTTTGCTATTCTTGACTTTTCACCACGATTAAACTCCAGTTGGTGGCCATCTCTAATTTCCATTTGAATGAAGGTCCTACCTTTTCTTCAAAACTTTGCAAAGCCTTTCTTGCAAAGCCTACTTGTGTTGCAGTCTTTGACACAAAAGCCCTTTGAACCAGCTGCATCGTGTGATCTTGAATTTCTGTCTTGGAAGACTGCCTTCCTCATGGCTATTACCTCTGCCAAAAGAGTCCGGAGTTACAGGCTGTCAGTATTAAACCCCCGTTCCTGATCTTCCACAAGGATTGGGTTTCCCTCAGGACAAACCCTTCATTCATTCCTAAAGTAGCTTCGGAGACCAAACTGAATCGGTCTATTCAGCTACCAGTTTTCTTTCCCCAATTATTTTAATAAAGGGTAATATACTTTGTATTGCTTATATGTTCACAGGCAACTACAGTTTTATTTTAAGAGGACTGAGGAATTTCGAAAGTCGAATCAGCTTTTTGTGGCTTTTTCTCAGGCCAGAGCACGTCTGCCTGTGTCTAAGGCAACTGTTTCCAGATGGGCGCTCAAACCATTTGATAATAACGCACAGTGTTATTTTTCACCTTTTCCTCAGCTGCTGGCCAAGGACCGCCTGTAAACTGCCGTCCCCAGTCCTTTCACCCATGGAACGCCCCAAACCATTACCGATGCATGAGAAGTATTCATTTCATCATTTTTTGCCAATAAAAATGAGATGCTGAGTGACTTTAGGAACTACTATATTGTGAGTGTACTTGCTGCATGAATCTGTTTTGTTGAGGGATTTCAAACATACCCGCAGTTTTTTTTGGAGTGAAGATTTTTTCCTTTGCTACAGGTAGGTTATCACCATTTCCTTTGAGTTAGCTCATTTCCTAACAGTAATGTTTTGATAGTTTTTTTAAGAAGTCTATAATGTGATTGGTTGCATTTAGCTATTTCAGCAACCATCGCATAATAATGTGCTAAATCTGCAGTTTAATAATTGTGTTTTATTCAGAACTTCGCCCTATCCTGTGCCTGACCTGCCCTTCTCAGGGAATAGGAACACACAGACAGCTATTTTCTGGTAAAGGATACTGTTTATGAGGAAGGACCGAAGATATAAGGCAGAAATCTAGTCATCCAGGGTAAATCTGTCACATGGAGTGCTGTGCCATTTGAATCTGTCATATGGAGTGCTGTGCCATTTTGAGTTTTTTTTTATTTTTACATAATGTCATAGACCTCACACCTACTGGTTATGCATTATTTTACGCTGGCTAAGGTACACTTTGACATTTAAGATTGAAAAAATAGAATCTTGTGTGTCTGTCTGTGTGATTGAATGCCTGCATGTGAATGAGTAAGATTGATCAAGCAGTTGTTTTACACTCGTTAAACAGTGGTTTTGCTGTTTAGGGAGTATAAAAGTAAAAAAAAAAATGTGCAAAAGGAAGTTAAGTATGCCTATGTGTGTTTGTGCGTTTTTGTTTGACTGTTTGTGTGAGTTTATGCATGCTTGCCTGAATGAGATCTAAAGTGGGTTTGTGTATGTAAGCTTGGGAAGAGTGAGCGTTCAAGCAGTTATGCAGTTATTTTACACTTGTTAAACAGTGGCTTTGCTGTTTAGGGATTGTAAAAGTAAAAAAAAATGTAAAAAAGAAAGTTAAAGGGAGAGTGTCAACGTTTCAGCGTACAATAAACGTTATTTTTTTATTTCAGTAATCCTTAACATGTGCCCCACATAAACATCTCTTATGTTGACACTTCTTTATAATATTTTTGTTGTATTGACTCAGCTGTGCAAGTCCTTAAAAGGCTTAAATGGCTGTATAAAAGGATAGTAATGTAAAATGTGCTACATACATTAAGCTGATCTTCCCATGCTCTGCTAACATATTGATTCTTGCCGAGCATTACTTTATTTACTTCTTTATATTTGTTTACTGAGGTAGTTACCCATTACGTTGTTCAGTTTACAAAAATGAGAGATGAGTACTTGACATTATTAGCTGTGTGCTTACTTACCTGCTACTTGGTGTTAGGGATCAGAGTTTGATTTTCCATAGACTTGTTCATTAACCCCTTGAGCACAACTATATGCCTGGCAATGTAGCCTGCTAGCATACAGTTAAAGAAACTTTTCCCATGCTGATTTTTCCCATACTGGTCAGCACATATATTTTGCACTTTCACTTTGCAGACATTATTCTGAGATATTGCAGTTTTGCATTATTTTTGTGACTTATGTGATTTGTATGAAACCAACACTTTTGATGTTTTCATTTGAACTCTGGCTTCATTTAAGACTTTAATGATGTGCACCATTTCACCATAACTCCGTGACAGATATAGTTCAGGCTATACACCAAAAAGAAATCAATATTTTTGAGAGCAAGGTTGTAACACAAATCAGGTGGCTTTTATAATGAAGTGCTTGTGCTTTGGCAAGAAACCCTGCTCAGTTGTACAAAGAGCATGTTTATTAATTTATTTTATTTGTAAGGAGGACTAATGCACCCTTAATCCAGGATTTGGTACTTATGAAAGGACAGAGAGTTAAGGCAGTGTCAGCACCTTTTGCAAATTAATTTAGTGGAGAATACAGTTGGCAGATCTTTGTTTCAGTGCCATGAAATGTGATTTACTTGCATTATTTGTCTCGGGGATATAGAAAAATAATTTATTTAACTTTTGTTTACCAGGAAGGTCCAATGGGGACAGAGCCCATTTTCAGCGGATACATGGGGAGAAATGCTCTAGATGCATGTCTTTGGAATGTGGGAGAAAACAGGAATACCCGGAAGAAACCCACGCAAACACAGGGAGGATATGCAGGCTCTGCACAGAAAGCACTCCAGACTAGAATCGAACTGAAGAACCTCTTGCTGTGAGGCAACAACACTAACTTGCACCACTCCACCACCTAATAATGCCACCTTATTCAATTTATAAAGATTAATGTTTCATTTTCCAATAGCTGGTCTACTGTTGCAGTGGAGGACCTTCCTGTTCTGTTAACACTGGTGACATGGATTTGTGTAGTGAGCCCATAGCCTGAGAGTGCAGGCAGTTGTTAAGAACTGGCCAGAATACCTCTTCTTACAAGGTGAGTTAAGGTTACTTACACATCAGAACAGTCGTTGTAGGCCATAAAGAGTGCTCAGATGTGCAAGTAACATGACACTCTTTGTAAACCTAGTCCAGAGTGACACAAACCAGAAGTTATACATCAACAAACATCAGTGGTAATGTGTGAAGGCATCGACAAACAGTAAAGAACATTTCTGTAGACATCATTGTAAAGAACATGGTGATTGACATCAGTGATAATGTGCAGAAGTCTAGGCATGCGACATACACTTCATTGCGTGTCAGTTATGGGACAGCGGAGGATAAGGAACACATCATTACAAAGTGGCCTTACTACCAAGGTGATCTACTTCATTGAATATAGAAAGTCTGCACTTGTTAATATAGACTTTTAAAGATAGGTCATGCTTAATACAACAGGTCATCTTGTTTTGGGGTAGGCATAGCTGCCCCAGATGTTGGACTGATGGGGCGCACAGCCAGCCAGTATCTGTCCAAAGTATTTAACACCATCCCACACATACACTGATTTGCACACAAAGTCAAAGAGCTCAGATTTAATACTTCTTTGAGCAGCTGAAAAGAAAACTGGATATCTGGCAGAACCTGGCAAAACTTGTGTATTAACAGTAGTTATCCAACTGTCCACATTTATAGGAGTCACTATCAGTGGTCTGGTTTGTGGATCAGTACCTGTTCTCTGCTTTTTGTCATCTCCTTCTTTTGCTCTCCAGGTCGATACCAACATCATTTGAATGGAAAAGGTTTGCTGGTGACTGCATATTTCAAAGAAAGAAAGAAATAACTGTTCCTCATGGTGCAAGAATGTGAACCTCTGTTCCCATCCTGAGGACTAAAAAAAGAAAAACTTCACCTGAGAATGTTGAAAAGAACAGGATGGGCTAACAGTGGAAGAGCAGAGGTACAAAGCAAAAGAAATGCAACACAAGCTGTTGTTTTTCACTGTAATAAGTATCGCACTGAAGGAAAAATATGATGAGCTTTTTCACATCCAAACATCTTCTGTTAAAAGATTTTATTTAATAAATTTCTGCTTCCCTTATTCATTTAACTATAAATATGGATACTCAGTGTACCGACTAAATGTTATTAAGATGATGGTGTAGTTTTTGCTTGAGAGGTACAGAGTGGCTCTGACAGCAGTGCAAATATTTATTCAGAGGAAATTTCTTTTACTGCATCAGCATTTGCGCATCTGCTTGAGGCATACATAACAAGTAGTAAGGCTTAGTCTGAGCTCCGTTTCTGAGATTACTTGCTGGTTGACTTAGCACAATATTAACCTGTTATCTCTGGGTTTAAATTCACCTCTCCTTAATCATTCCTGTGTTTGACATTGATCGACATGAGGTTGGTTCAACTTGCAACTATATTTATGCATTTTCCACATTTCTGGCCTTCTCATCTGATCCTTCACCTTGTATTCTTTCTCTTGTTTTTTGGGACATTCAGTTGTTACCTGATTTTTATCTACTTTCTGCAAAACTAAGCAGGGAAGTCATCTTAGAGTTGTTCTCATCATGTATTAAACTTTCACTATATTTTTTTGATCTTTTGAGGTCAACAGACAGACAGTACAAGATTGCAGATTTATACATGCAATGAATTTTGAGGAGACCCATACTTCTTTCAGAATGGGGAATATATAATCTTGGTAAGCACTGACTTTTATAACTCATTTGATAAGTATGAGGCATTTTTCTTGTTTTCCTGTTCATCCTATCCAGTACCCTGGAGACGGTCAATCACCCCAAAACTGTTAAGTTAGAACAGGAAGAGCAAATTGGTTTATAGCTTGGACTTTGTTCCTAGGTGTTAGGGCATGTTTCAGTAGTCATTTTAGTCTTCTAAAATATTCCTTACTAAGTTTTATTCACATTTGTTAATGTTTTGTTGTTGATCTTCCATCATTTCCCAAATATTTATACACTCCTTCCTGCTCAAGTTCTTTTATATCCGATTCCAGTCCCAGATTGAGATTTTCTTGGTGCTGCAGCTTTCCTGCTTTAAAGATTGCTTTTGCACATTATCAAGACCAAATGGCATTCTTATATCATTTGCGAAAGTTTTGACCGCTTGCAGTTATGATTTCATTTACTCACCTGACGACCTGTAATGTTTTAAATCATCCACAAAAAAGAAAAGTCTTTACACTTTGTTGTTTTCTCTAAGCCAATTTGTAGCCATAACCTAATCTGTTAAGTAGACAGCTTAATGGGTTAATGGCAAGACAAAAGAGCAATGGTGACAGTCACCCTGGAATATCCCCATTTTAATTTTTATCTTTATCGTGGATTAATTGCAATGTGGTTTGCCACTCTTGCTTGGCCAGTGTATGCACCCTGCATTGATTGATCACATTACACTGGACATAAAACAGTGGTTTGCCAGTGTAATCAGTCAGTGCAGGGTGTATAAATTTGTAAGCACTGATCTGATATTGTTAATCTTCTTTCCATTCATCACTGATGGGTTCGCTTCCGAGCCCAGCTTTTTACCAAGCTTGGAGCACACGGGTCCTTCGGATCCGAGGGTCTCTGCCCCGGATCCAGTCCCCGCTTCAGATCCGAGTGGGAGTCGACTCTCGGATCCTATCAAGAGTGGCTCCCCCTCGGCTATCGCGGTGGTGGAGAGGGCACTGTTGAGTGCATCCGGTCCTCCGGTCCTGGCTTCGGCTCCCCCCTGCACTCCCTCTCAGCTGGTTCAGGCTCCCATCACCCAGCCTTCGGGACAGTCTGCTTCAGCGCCTCTGGGTGTTCCTTTGGAACGTGACATTGCTGGTGAGTCTTCCTCAGACAGCCCCCCCGAGGAGGTCCCTCACAAAGCTAAGTGTAAGAGGAGACACGTGGACTCCCCCCGAGTCCCTTACGGAAGATACGGACTTAGATGAAGGGGAAGGCTCCCCAAGGTCACCCCCCGAGGATGTCTTCTTTGGAGACATCATGGAAATGCTCAGGATTAGGGAAGGGTGGTCTGCCCCCAAGGCTTCCTCCGATGAGTCCGTATTCCTAGAGGCATTCGAAACAGGGCCATCTACCTCTTGGGTGTCCCATCCCCCTGACCCCCTGGTGGACCTTATTTCCACCAGGGCTTGGAAGGAGCTGGACACTGTAGAGCCAGTCCCCAAGCGCCCGGATAGGATCCTGAGTCCCCCTGCAGAAAGAACCCACTGGAGCAGAGGTCCCCCCGTGGATGCCATGTTGGTGGCGGCGGCCACTAAGAGGGAGCTGGCTCAGGAGAGCTCCACGGTCCACCTGCCGAGCAAGGAGTCTCGAGCGATGGACCGCCTTAGGAAGCGGGTCTTTAGTTCAGCAACCCTTCTCCATGAGGGTGCTGAACTATATGGCACACGTCATCCGGATGCAGTGAGATCTAATAAAAGAATATGCTGCCTCCCCCCAGAGTCCATGTCGGAAGGGGACAAGCAGCTGTACTCCTCCCGAATGTCCACTCTACGTTCAGTTTCCAACACCTCTATGCGGCTCTTGTCTCACGCCACGGAAGGAGCCGCTAGAGCTGGCGGAGCCGGCCTGGTAATGAGGCGCAAAGCCTGGCTCCGACATTGTGACTTCTCGGAACCCTTTAAGGCGTCATTCGAGAATGCCCCCTTTGGTGGTTCTGCACTGTTTGGCAAAACCGTTTTCACACTTTAGTCCAAAGCGAGAAAGACGGGAAGATGTTGTGTGCCGTCGGAGTCCGCTTCTCTGCTCCCCAGAGGTCCTTTTCTAAGAACCAAAAGGGTCAGAAGAAGATGTGGTTCTGGAAATCGCTTCAGTCCCAGTCTGCTCCGGACAACCAGTCCTCGCGTGGCAGAGGAGGACAGGGAAGACACTGCCCAAGAGGCAGAGGGGGTCCCAGAAATTTTGGGTCCAGAGAACCCTTTTCTGAGAGGCCCACGCAGAACCCCTGAGGGGTTGCCTGGCTGCTCCACTCTGGAGGCAGTCGGGGGGCGTCTTTCGAACCACCTAGCAATGTGGGAGTCCATAACAACAGATCGCTGGGTGCTTCGCATCATATCCAGAGGCTACCAAATTCCCTTTATTGTAACCCCCAAAACCAGAAGCCTCCCCGACGTACCACCCAATCAGAGGGAGGCGGCTGCTACAGAAATTCAGCAGCTTTTACAAAAAAGAGCCATCCAACCCGTCCCCCAGATCAGTTCGGATCAGGGTTTTACTCCAGGTTCCTTCTGGTGCCAAAAAAGACGGGGGACTTGAGGTCCATCCTCGACCTCTCTCTCTTGAACCTGGCAGTACCCAAAGAAAAGTTCCGAATGGTCACGCTACAATCTATTCTCCCCCTGTTACGGGAGAACGACTGGATGTGCTCGATAGACCTCAAGGATGCATAATACCACATTCTTGTGGACAGACGTTCCAGGAGGTTCCTCCGCTTCCGGCTGGGAGCCAGTCACTTTCAATTCAGGGCCCTCCCCTTTGGTCTCGCATCAGCCTCCAGGGTGTTCACCAAGGTATTGGCGGTTATAGCGGCCCACCTGAGGCTTCAGGGAATTCAGGTCTTTCCGTACCTGGACAACTGGCTCCTCATCGCCCCAACAAGGCATCTGCTCTGTTCAGGCAGGGATTATTTCCTCAATCTTGCTCCATGCCTAGGGTTGACTGTCAACATGGCCAAATCCTCTCTGGCTCCTACACAGGTAATATATTTCTTAGGGGCGAGATTGGATTCCAGACTAATGCTTGCCGTCCTAACTCCCGATCAGCTTCAGAACCTGAGGTTGCATGTTCAGGCCATTCTCCAACTTCCTGCTCCACCGGCGGAATTGATCCTGAGGGCTCTAGGGTCCATGGCGGCAGCAATTCCTCTACTGCCCCTAGCCCGTCTAAATATGAGGGTCCTGCAGTGGATCCTCCAGGTACAATGGTCCCTGTCTCGCAACCCCCTGTCCCATCCTATTCCCCTAAGCAGGGCTTGCAGAGGGTCGTGCATGTGGTGGCTTCAGTCCCAAGTCTTCACACGGGACGACCATTCTCGATGCCTTCCCCCATCGCCACAGTGACCACGGACACCTCTCGCCTGGGGTGGGGGGGCACTATTCAGGCAGAACGGTCCAAGGCACGTGGAACGACACAGAGACCTCCTTGCATATCAATGTCCTAGAAATGAGGGCGGTGCTTTTGACGTTGCAGGCACTTCACAGCCTTCTTCCGATTGGGACGATTGCGGTACAAATGGACAACATGTCAGTTGTCTGGTACATCAACAAACAGTGGGGATCCAGGTCTTATCCTCTTTGTCGCGAGGCCATGAGAGTGTGGGAATGGGCGATATCCACCAACCGCTTTCTCATTGAAATGCACATTCCGGGACGGTCCAACATCCTAGCAGACAGGCTCAGTCGTTCGATTCTGACCCCATACGAATGGTCTCTCAATCCTCTAGTAGCGAAACAAATATTTGCCCAATGGGGGCAACCCTGTTGTGATCTTTTTGCCTCTCCTTCAAATATCAAATGCAACAGTTACTTCGCTCTAATCCCCCCTCAGGGGGAGTCCCCGAGAGACTCTCTAGTATATGCTTGGCCTCCCGATCTCCTTTACGCTTACCCTCCATTGCCCATGATGCTAAAACTCTTACAGAAAGCCAGTCGGCTGGGGAGCAAAATGATCCTCATTGCCCCATTCTGGCCTTGTCAAACGTGGTTCCCGTACCTGTGGTCTCATTTGATTCATCCACCCTGGATTCTGGATCCCCTCCCGGATCTCATTACTCACCCTCTGGGTCTTCCGACCCCCAACCTGGTCAACCTCAAGCTGACTGCTTGGTTGCTCCAGTTCCACTCCTGATAAGGACTCCCGGAATCTCCTCACCAGTCAAAGCCATCCTAGTAGCAGCACATAAACCTTCCACCAGAAGGGTCTATCGAAGTAAGTGGAAACGTTTCTCCATTGGGGCGGAGCACCATCAGTTAGATCCTTTCACGGCGCCTCTTACGTCGGTTTTGGATTTTCTAACTACCCTTTTTCATCAAGGGGCTAGCTGCTCTACAGTCAAGGTACAACTAGCAGCGATTTTGCATTATCATGTAGGGCATGAATCAGGCCCTCTAATTACTTCCAAGCTTTGTAAAGCTTTCCTCAAGGGTACCTTCCTTCTCAGACCTCCGGTCAGGGAGGTAGTACCCCCATGGGGTTTATCTTTGGTTCGACAGGCCTTGACAAGCCCCCCTTTCGAGCTGGCGGCTACGGTTGATCTTAAATACCTCTCTTGGAAGATGGCCTTCTTGGTGGCCATTACTTCAACTAAAAGGGTCTCTGAGCTTCAGTCTGTGTTAAACCGCCGTACTTAGCCTTCCATCAGGATAGAGTTTACCTCAGGATCAATCCGTCCTTTCTGCCTAAGGTATCTTCAGAAGCTAATATTAATCAATCTATTAATCTTCCCGTGTTCGTTCCCAATTACCAGAACAAAGGAGAGTACAAACTGCATTCCTTGGATGTGCACAGACAATTACACTTTTATATTCATCGAACTGCTGGTTATAGGCAATCTGACCAGTTGTTTGTCTCCTTTGCCAAAACAAATTTAGGCAAGTCAATTTCTAAAGTTACCCTGTCATGGTGGATAGTTAGTTGTATCTTCTTGGCATATCAGAGTTTGGGAAGGCCTGCACCTCAGGGAGTCGGAGCTCATTCTACTAGGGCCATCGCTACTTCGGCGGCTTTTAAATCTAGGGTTCCTTTAGATGATATTTGTTCCGCAGCCACTTGGGCCTCATCTCATACCTTTATCAGCCATTACAAACTGGATGTTGTCTCCAGAGGTAGGGTGTCCTTTGGCTCTGCAGTGCTCCGGAATACTCTTCCATGAAGGCCACCCAGGATTCAGGTAGCTGGGGACTCTGTCCCAAAGGTTGCTGACAAATGAAGTTCCTACTTCAGATTAAGAAGTTATGTACTCACCATAACGTTCCATCTGAGTAGGTATCTTCATTTGTCTACAGCCATCCCCCCCTCCTTCCCCCTGACCTATAGGATTCTGTTTAGGATCTATCTTAGATAAGCCCCTTCCGGGGCACAGTAACAATGGTTATATCGGGCAAACTTGATCTGAGGTCAGTCAGGGTTGGCAGGGGATTATGGGTAAAGGGAGGAGCTAGGAGCTCGGATCTGTGCTGTGGTAGAAGTTGCCGGCTCGGATCCGAGATCGGATCCGGATCCCAAAGGTTGCAGACAAATGAAGATACCTACTCAGATGGAACGTTATGGTGAGTACATAACTTCTTATTTCGGCTCAGAGTGCCACTTTGGCATCGAGCGTTATACCGACTTCACTGGATTTGACCCCTGTACTCCCGGTCTTGAAACTTGTGACTTGGATGCCGGCCGACCTTGCACCACAGACCCAATACTCCCCATCCGTAGATCCGTTTCTGGGCCAAGCGTATAGCCCCTTCATTGAACGTCCTGACTCTCCATCTGGAGTATCCACTAGATCCACCAGGAGCCTGTTGGAACATGACGTGGTGTCTTGTGGACCAGCTGTTGTTACAAAGTGTGGGTATCTCCCTGGCTAAGAACCATCCACCTGCAGGACTTGGGTTGAATTATCCATGGACTCCCATCTTCCTCCTCCGACCATTTCGGTTCCGAAGCCTTCTGCTCTGAAATCCTTCTTGGAACCCATCACCTCAGCACCTACAGTGCATCTCACTCCGGCTCCGAGTTTGCCCCTTTGGTCTTTGGTTCCTGTGGAACCAGTCCTTTCTCATTCTGGGGATTGGGGGAACAGGCACTTCAACCCATGGCACCGAACCATCTTTTTCCTCAGTTCCATCCTCTGTGTAGATGGCCGCGTCCGCACCAAACCTCCTTGAGGCTCCACCTGTGGGGGCAGGTTCGTCGGAGTGGGATGTGACCGTGATTCCGAGGTAATCTTTCTCTGTTCTGGGTTCCCATCCCTCTTCAGGTGGGCCTGCCTTCCACACAGTGGAGAGGGTTCTTGTTCCTGGCAGCACTCCTTTGATGTCAGTACCCCAGTTTTCGTCCCCTGAGCTACAACGGTCACAGACCACCTCCTCGGGACACCAGGCAGAGATGCCACAGGACACCCCCGTTCAGGGTACCTGCTCTTCAGGGTCCTCCTCAGAGACCCCCACTGAGGAGTCCCCTCGTAAAAGGATGTGCAAGACGAAGCACGTGGACTCACCCGAGGAGTCCTTAACTGAAGACACTGATTACAATGATGGTGAAGGCTCCCCGCGGTCACCTCCTGATGATGTCTTCTTCGGAGACATCTTGGAAATGCTTAAGCAGAGAGGTGACTGGAAGCCTTCCAACCCTTCATCTGAGGAGTCCGTGTCCCTGCAGGCTTTCTGCACCTGGTCTTCTACCTCTTGTGTGACCCCGCCTGCCGATGAACTCATCCAGCTCATCATGCAGCACTCTTGGAAGAGCTCTGATTCCATTGAGGCGATCCCTCGGAGACTAGACAAAATTCTTTCCCCTCCCGAGGAGAACCCGCATTGGTTCAAACGGTTACCAGTCGATGCTATGGTGGTGGTGGCCATGAAAAAGGACTTGGCTGAGGAAAGTCCTGCTGTCCATCCACTCAAGAGGGATTCCCAGGCAGTGGCCAGACTTGGGAAGCATGTTTTTGCATCAGGGACCTTTGCTATATGATCCCTGAACTACGTTACATTTTACGAGGCTCCAGAGGGACTTTATCTCCAAACTCTCCAGGACGCCCGCAGGACAGTTGTCTGATGAGGTCAGGGACAAAGTGGCCTTGCAGCTCGCAACCCTGCAATCAGTATCAAACTCATCCATGAGGTTGCATTCACGTGTGACCGAAGGGGCGACTAGAGCAGCTGGTTCAGGCATTGTTATGAAGCGTCATGCCTGGATGCGGATTTGTGACCTCACGGACCCCTTCAAGTCTTCTTTCTGAATGCTCCCATCGAAGCTTCATCCTTTTTTGGCTCCAAAGTGAAAGACATGCTAGCCAGGTGCTAGCAAGATGGAAAGACCCTGTCTGCCGTAGGCCTACAGTTTTCCAATCCTCAACATACCTTCTCCAGGAATCAGAGGAGTGGAAAATGTGGCACAAAAAATCTGGAGCTGGGCAGCCTCGGAGCCGCGGGTGGGTCGGCGCCGACAGTACTGGATACTTAGGATCTGACCCTGCCCTCGAGTCTGTCGGATCTGACCTCTCTGAGCCTTGGCCCGAGCTTCGGATCCGAGGGACTCAGTGTGCCTTCGGCGCCGTCCTTGTCGGAGCACACTGGTCCCTCGGATCCGAGGGGCTCTGCGCCGGCTCCGATCCGCTCATCGGATCCGAGGGGGAGCCGACTTTCGGATCCTATTGTCGAGGCTGGCTCCCCCTCAGCTTTTGATGTAGTGGAGAGGGCTCTGTTGAGGGCATCCGGACCCCCGGCCCTTGCTTCGGCTCCGTCCCACACTCCATCTGCTCTGGGCCAGGCTTCCATCACCCGGCCACTGGGACAGCCCGCTTCACTGCCCCAAGCAGTTCCTGTGGCTCTGGACATTGCTGGTGAGGGCTTCTCGGACAGCCACCCCGAGGAAGCACCTCGCAATCATTCATGTAAGAGGAGGCACATAGACTCCCCCGAGTCTTTGACCGAAGACACTGACTTGGAGGAAGGGGAAGGCTCCCAAGATCACCCCTTGAGGATGTCTCCCTTGTTACGGATTAGAGGTGGGTGGTCTGCCCCAAAGTCTTCCTCGGACGAGTCAGTGTTCTTGGAGGCATTTGAAGCGGGCCCGTCTACCTCTTGGGTGTCCCCTCCTGCCGACCCCCTGGTGGACCTTATTACCACCAGGGCATGGAAGGACCCGGACACCGTGGAGTCAATCCCTAAGAGGCCCGACAGGATCCTTAGCCCCCCTGCTGACCGTGCCCACTGGAGCAAGGGACCCCCGGTAGATGCCATGTTGTCGGCAGCAGCCACTAAGAGGGAACTCGCCCAGGAGAGTCCCTCAGTCCATCCCCCGAGCAAGGAGTCTCGGATGATGGACCGTTTGGGGAAGCGAATCTTTAGTTCAGCGACCTTCTCAGTGAGGGCGCTCAACTATTTGGCACACGTCATTAGGATGCAGCGCGATCTTATCAAGGAATACGCTGCATTCCCCCCCAGAGTCCATATCAGAGGAGGACAAACTTATGCACTCCACCCGTATGGCCCCTCTTCGTTCTGTGACTAACGCCTCTATGCGGTTACTTTCCCACGCTACCGAGGGAGCCGCTGGAGCTTAGCGGGCCTAGTCACAAGACGGCAGGCCTGGCTCCGCCACTGCGATTTTACGGAGCCCTTCAAGGCGTCATTCGTGAACGCTCCCTTTGACGGTTCTGCCCTTTTTGGCAAGACGGTTCGCGATACCTTGGTTCAGAGCGAGAAGGACGGGAAGACGCTGTCTGCCGTCTGAGTCCGCTTCTCTGTGCCCCAGAGGTCCTACTCTAGGAACCAAAAGGGCCAGAAGAAGATGTGTTTCCGGAAGTCGCAGCATTCCCAACCCGCTCCGGACAACCAGTCCTTCCGTGGCAGAGGAGGACAGGGAGGACGCCGCCCTAGGGGCAGAGGGGCTCCCAGGAACTTTGGGTCCAGGGAGCCTTTCTCTGAACGGCCCACGCAGCAACCCTGAGGGGTTGCCCGACTGCTCCACTCTGGAGGCAGTCGGGGGACGTTTCTCTGAGCACCTAGTGGCATGGGAGTCCATTACATCGGACCGCTGGGTACTCCGGATTATATCCAGAGGTTACAAGATCCCCTTTCTTCATGTCCCAAAGTTAAAAATCCTCCCCTATGTTCCACCCGATCAGAGGGAGGCCGCTTCAGCAGAAATTGGCCATCTGCTGAGAAAAAGAGCCATCCAGCCTGTCCCCCCAGACCAGATCGGATCAGGGTTCTACTCCAGGTTCTTTTTAGTGCCAAAAAAGACGGGGGACCTAAGACCCATTCTAGACCTGTCCCTGTTGAACCTGTCGGTTCCCAAAGAGAAGTTCCGGATGGTCACTTTGCAGTCCATCCTCCCCCTTCTAGGGGAGAATCACTGGATGTGCTCTATAGACCTCAAGGATGCGTACTACCACATTCGGATGGACAGATGATCCAGGAGGTTTCTTCGCTTCCGGCTGGGAACCAGTCGCTACCAGTTCAAGGTCCTTCCCTTTGGTCTCACCACAGCCCCCAGGGTGTTCACTAAAGTGTTAGCAGTGGTTGCGGCCCACCTGAGGCTTAAGGGGGTGCAGGTCTTTCCGTACCTAGACGACTGGCTTCTCACCGCCCCAACAAGGCATCTACTCTCTTTGGCAAGAGACTCCTTCCTTCGTCTAGCTCCCAAGCTAGGCATCACGGTAAACATAGAGAAGTCCAACCTGGTCCCTACTCAAACAATAGAATTTATAGGAGCCAGGTTAGACACGAGAAATTTAAGAGCCTTTCTCACAACCGACAGGGTTCTGAATCTGCGACTCCAGGTGCGGGCCATCCTTCACTCCAGCTCAACACCTGTGGAATTGATCCTGAGGGCGCCAGGGTCTATGGCGGCAGCGATTACTCTTCTTCCGCACGCCCGCTTGAACATGCGGGTGCTTCAATGGACACTTCAGGTGCAATGGTCATTTCTCTCCCTCCCCCTGTATTATCCCATTGCAATCAGCAAGGCTTGCAAGCGGTCTCTCTTGTGGTGGCTCCATTCTTCGGACCTCCACAGGGGCCGCCCCTTTTGTGCATCTCCCCCTCTTGCCACGGTGACCACGGACGCTTCCCGCCTCGGGTGGGTGGGGGGCATTTTGCGGGCCGGATGGTCCAAGGTACGTGGAGCGATTCAGAGACCTCCCTGCATATCAATGTTCTGGAAATGAGGGCGGTGCTCTTGGCGTTGCAAGCACTTCAGGCCCTCCTTCCCCTGGGAACAATTGCGGTTCAGTCAGACAACATGTCAGTGGTCTGGTACATCAACAAACAGGGGGGAACCAGGTCTTACCCTTTATGTCGAGAAGCCATGAGAGTGTGGGAATGGGCGATCTCCACCAACCGCTTTCTCATCGCAACGCATTTTCCGGGTCGGACCAATATCCTAGCGGACAAGCTCAGTCTCACCATTCTCTCCCCGTACGAGTGGTCTCTCAATTCTCAAGTAGCGAAACGTATCTTCGCACAGTGGGGGACTCCCTGTTGCGATCTCTTTGCTTCTTCTTTAAACGCCAAGTGCGACATTTTTTTTCGCTCTAATCCCCCCTCCAGGGGAGTCTCCGAGAGACGCTCTGGTGCATGCTTGGCCTCCCGGTCTTCTTTACGCATACCCCCCTCTACCTCTGATGCTACAAGTACTTCAGAAAGCCTCTCGGTTGGGGTGCAGAATGATCCTCATTGCCCCGTTCTGGCCTCGACAGATCTGGTTCCCTTACCTAAGGTCTCATTCAGTGAATCTACCTTGGATTCTAGATCCCATTCCGGATCTGATATCACACCCGTCGAACCTGCCAACTCCGAACCTGGACAACCTGAAGTTGACCGCTTGGCTGCTCCAGTTCCACTCCTAATCAGGACTCCCGGTATCTCGTCCCCAGTTAAGGCCATTCTGGTAGCGGCCCACAGGCCCTCTACCAGAAAAATTTACCGCAGTAAATGGAAGCGTTTCTCCATTTGGGCAGAGCGGCAAGACCTAGATCCTTTCACGGTTCCCCTTCCTTTGGTTCTAGATTTCCTTACTACTCTCTTTAATGATGGCGCCAGTAGTTCCACGGTCAAAGTTCAGCTGGCGGCCATATCTCATTACCATGTTGGACACGATTCAGGGTCTCTTATGTCGGCTAAGTTATGCAAAACCTTCCTAAAAGGCACCTTTTTGCTCAGATCCCCTGTCAAAGAAACATTTCCCCCGTGGGATCTTTCCTTGGTACTTCAGGCCTTGACCGCTCCCCCCTTCGACCCTGCGGCCACAGTCGATCTTAAATACTTGTCCTTTAAGACTGCTTTTTTGGTAGCCATTACTTCGGCTAAGAGAGTTTCAGAGCTTCAGGCCCTGTCCATGAAACCGCCTTATTTGATTTTTCATCCGGACCGGGTGTACCTAAGGATCAATCCCTCCTTTCTTCCTAAAGTAGCTTCGGAAGCTAACATTAATCAGTCCATCAACCTCCCTGTTTTCTTCCCTAAAAGGCGAATACAAGCTGCATTCCTTGGATGTTCACAGGCAGCTTCGGTTTTACCTTCATAGGACAGCTGGTCATAGGCAATCAGACCAGTTGTTCATTTCTTTTGCCAAATTCAATCTGGGTAAACCAATTTCCAAAGTTTCTTTGTCACGCTGGATTTGTCAGTGTATTCTGTTGGCGTACCAAGCCTCTGGGAGGCCCGCACCGGAGGGAGTCCATGCTCATTCGACCCGGTCTGTCTCTACTTCAGCGGCCTTTAAGTCTAGGGTTCCTCTGGATGACATTTGTTCAGCAGCCACTTGGGCTTCATCTCATACCTTTATTACTCATTACAAGCTGGACGCCACTTCTAGAGGTAGAGCATCCTTTGGCTCCACGGTGCTCCGGAACATCCTTCCATGATGGCCACCCAAGATTTAGGTAGCTGGGGACTCTGTCCCACAGGTTGCTGACAAATGAATTTTCCTACTTCAGATTTAGAAGTTATGTACTTACCATAACGTTCCATCTGAGTAGGTGGATTCATTTGTCTGCAACCATCCTGCCCTCCTATCCCCCTGGCCTTGTCAGTTTCCTGCATAGGGTGTGTTACCCTTTGGTTAGGGTAGTTGGTGCAGGGCAAACTCGATCTGAGGTCATGTAGGGAGAGCAGGGCATTATGGGTGAGGGGAGGAGCTAGGAGCTCGGATCCATAGCTGGATAAACCATGCCGGTTCGGATCCGATATCGGATCCATACCCACAGGTTGCAGACAAATGAATCCACCTACTCAGATGGAACGTTATGGTAAGTACATAACTTCTAAGTCCCACTCCACCAGGGCTACAGCTACATCAGCAGCCTTTCTCAGGGGAGTGCCCCAAGGATATTCTGGAAGCTGCTACTTGGAGTTCAGTGCACACCTTCACCAAACACTATCACTTACCTCTTTACTCTAAGACTAGAGCTGGTTTTGCCACTGCGGTTTTGCAGGGCCTACTAGCTTCTTCTAACCCGGTTTGACTCCACCTCCCCTCCTTAGCTTTGGGATTCAACCCAAGTGTGATGACTGCAGCAGGGTAACACGATGAACATAGTACAGTTTTGTACCTACCATAAATGTAGATGTTCGAGTGTTCACCCTGCTGCAGTCCAGGTTACCCTCCCTCCGTCCCCTCTGAACTAGCTGAACTTATCCTCTGTGGTGTATTTGCTGTACCTCAGGGTTTTATTTTTATATATATATATATATATATATATATATATATATATATATATATATATATATATATTTTGCCTACCATTTGGGGGCACCTGACATCTGGGGCAAGAAAAACTGAAAAAAATGGCGTCTGATGCCTCTTATATACCCCTGGTGCACTGATGTCAGGGAAGAAGCGACAGCAACCGACGCCAGACCAAGACTTTGGAATTCGGGCTGACTGCGGGACCTCCTGATGGCAGGATAACCCAAGTGTGATGACTGCAGCAGGGTGAACACTCGAACATCTACATTTATGGTTGGTACAAAACTGTACTGTCCATCATGCTGTGATGTATGTTACTAAATCATTAATTTCATAGGTATTCTATAACTTCACCTTCTATTTATTTAACTTCAACTTTACTAATCCTCTGTTTACCATTCCCCCTTTGTCATAACTTTCACCCTATTAGAGTAAGAAATCTGGACAAAAAAAATAAATAACAGCGGTGATAAATACCCAAAATATGGGCTATTTTTAAATATTGCGTTTACAAACATAGAAAGTTGATAGAATAACAGGTCTTGCATTAACATGAATTTTCTGAAGGGTATGAAATCGGAAATGTAAATATTTAACTTCAATCCTCTACGATTTGTTAATGATTTGCCAGAAAAAAACACAGTTTTTATGAGAGACCAAAAATGTGACAACAATCTGGACATTCTTTGAAAATCTTGACAGTTGAGAGGTGTGGCCTTTCTGATCTTATTTTTTTGTATTGTGAACATTTTCCATATCTGGATGACTTTGTCTGTATTTCTCTTCAAATATCTTTGGAACTTTTTTGTATTGTTTGGCTTTCTTCTTTGAATAAATATTGCACAATATCAGATCACCTTTTCTTTCACATCCCCATAGTTCTCTTTTGTACCTTTCAAAAATCTCTAAATTGTCATTTATATCTTTGCACTTCCTCATTCACTTTTTTCCTAATGACCCAAGGTTTCTTGGTCTGTATAACGTTTTTCATAAATCTTTTGTATTAGTGAACACAAATTTTTACTTGAAGCTTTTGACAGGTTTTTTTTGTGTGCAAGTATTTTTATTTCCTCTAACTTATTTGTTAAACTTTTTGTGTATCTTGTGTCAGGAAATTCTGGGCCTCTTGCACAATAGTAACAATGAATAATTTCTTTCTTATTCTCATCATCTTTGCGTCTCTTTTTTAGCCTGTCAGTTTTTGTGGACTACTACAACAGTGGGGCTATCCTTTCCCTAAGCCTGACCTATCCCCCATTGTAGAAATGTTTCTGCATCTTGAGGATTCTACACTGTCATTTTTATCCAGTCCTGGTATCAGTGCACCTACCAGGACTGGACATGTTTTTATCCTGGGTTTTGTGCAGTGGTTAGCATTGTCACCTCGCAGCAAGAGGCTCTCTGATTTGATTCTCGGCTGGAGTGCCTTCTTTCTGGAGTCTGCATGTCCTCCCTGTGGTCGTGTGGGTTTCCTCCCACATTCCAATGACATGCACCTGGTGGATTGGACACAATAAATCGGCCCTAGGTGTGTGTCGTCTGTCAGTTTGTGTGTGTGTCTGTGTGTGCTCACGTGTCTTTCTGTGTTTGTGGTACGGATGAACTACCATGGCAGTGCTAGCCCCCCGGCAGTGTAAACCTTTGCTAGAGATGATTTTCACTGTTAAAGTGAAACCCCAACATTTCTGTAAAATGTGAAAAAGGAGTTGATGATGGATGAACTTGTATACCCTGCTGTCTTTATTTGTGAATACTTCTCTCCATGATAAATCCTATATGAAATACAGTATATACAGAGTGTCATCAAAGAAAAGGAAAGGTCTGACCAACAAGGCAGATGTCACATATTAAATAAAGCAACTTTAATAAAATGAAAAACAATAAAACAGATTAGTGCTTTCACTCTCAGGGCACTTCTTCAGATTTAACTCTAGAGATACAAAACCATTGAATTGCAACACCCAACAAGATATGACCAATCAAATCACTCCCTGGGATGTCAATGCAACAGTCTCTGAGCTCTCAATGCAGTTTTTAAAGTCACTGCAACATTGAGACCAGGTGCCTTATCGGCTTGTAATGTTACAATCCATTTCATTTCGGAAAGCTCAGTCATATAACCAATATTGACACCTCTATAACTTATAGTGACCAATTGCAAAGCCATAAATGACAAAAACATGCCATGGATGGCAAGAAATATGTTTAGTAAGTGCATTTGACTGGTTACCAATGCGTGTTTCACCAAGATATTTTAAAATTCTCTCTTTAAACAGTCTGTTCATCTTGCTCACATAAAAATGTGGCAACATCTACAAACTGCTATATATTCTAAGTTGAAACTGCGGCAGTCAGCATAAAGCCTGGAGGTATATTCAGTACTCCTAACAGGCTGTCCAAATGTTCTCAAATTTGAAATAAAGTTACAAGCTTTACAAGAATAGCAGGGAAATCTTCCTATCCTGTTAAATGTTAGATTATTCTTCACTTCAGATCCGTAGCATGGCTGTCTTTTAATGAGAGACCATTCTTAAAACAGAAATGTGGTTTGTTACCAACTATATGTCTAATATTGTCATCTGTCAAAGTTATGGGCCAATTTTTTTAAACAATGTCACATATCCTACTGATGCTTGAGTAGGTAAGCGTTAGTCTAGTATTTGTGTTATTTTTCCAGACAAATCATTAATTCTGGGTCCTTTCCTCAAAAAATAAGGTTTGCCAACTGTAGATCTAAGGACCCATCTGTCAACCATTTGCTTGTGTACCTCTTTACAATGATAGGCCCTGTCAACAAGTTCATTCTCTAGCCTTTGAGAGGCTAGTTTAATGTTGGTGTCATCAGAGTGGAGCCAAGATGTTCTTAAAAATTGCCATTTAAAGATATTAAAACTAAATGCTAAGAAATGCATAATAGTATCGTTTGTGACGTCATCCATCCCTGGTAGCTATGATATTGATTGACAACACACCCCTTAGAGTGGACCCAGCAGTCAGGGACTTAGGGGCACACATAGATAGTAATCTAGCCTTTGACCATCATGTGTCTGCAGTGGTGAGGAATTCTATGTTGCACAACTTCTAAACAAAGGTATGGCATCTAAGTCCAAGGAAGTAATTGTTCCACTGTATTAGGCATTCATCAGACCTATCGAGTACAATGCTCCCTTTGGTATGTACCTAACCAGGCATATCCAACAACTGGAATGTCCACAGATGTTCCTCACTAAAAAAAATACAGGGCTTAAGTAAAATGTCCTATGCAGACCACCACCACCAGACTGTATCCCTGTATTCTGTCGCCTACAGGCTTTTGAGGGGGAGATCAGTGCCTCTGCCATACAAGGCATTGTCAAACACCACTCCGATGGACCTCTTGTTTATCCACAAAACAAACAGCACCAGAATTACCCATTCTAAAGACTTAAAACTTGCCTGTGATATAAATAGGACCTGCTGGAGAGATAGGTATATATCCCAGAGACTAACCTGTCTATGGGACAGGCTCCCTATCCATGTGAAGCAGAGGTCCTCCCTAACTGAATTCAAGTGCAGCTTGGACAGTTGGATGGGAAACAGGAAATTCATCCATAGTTTGGCACCTGTGTCTCTAATGGACACAGGCAGCCTGTTAATGGTTCATGTTCCAGGCCCATGCTTACACTTATCAAGGGTATCAGAACTTATCAGAAGTTTGGGATGCATGGCTAGGCTTAAAAAGGCCCTTGTGGTCGTTAGCCTAGTAAACACCCATGAACCTATGTGACCATCACTGGGATACAAGGTCTTCAACATCACATTTCTGATAAACAGCTTGATATTGAAAATGACATCAGTTGGGTTAGGTTTAGCAGGTACAAATGATAGCTCCTTATGCAGTAGCCGCATCTGCTGTTCATTTAATACAGCCAAGGATAAATTGAATATTAGAGAATTATTACCTAATTCCATGAGGTCTTGTTGGTGTAATTCTGATTTTGGGATATCTTCTGTCATTTCCACCCTTTACTCTGTAATCATCCTCCCTTGGACGACACCAGGTGTTTGACAGGTACTGGTAGCTCTGGAAAAGCTGAACTGGAAAACAATGTGTTGGTGGTTTAGGGCTCCTTACTCTGAGCTCCTAGATTTTTTTTTGCAATTTTCTATATTCCCTCCATTGAGGGCAATACTGTTAACAGAGCAGTCATTCACCTCACACTTAACAGAAGTATCAGTAATTAGAAAATTACCTCTCACCCTTGCTTCTTTCACTGGAATGTCAGCTGTCAGGGCTATTTCTCAAGTCAGTGTTTCCATGGCCTGGTTTTGTGGCCAGGTGAAAATGTTGCCTTTTTTGAAATCCATAAAATGTCATTCTAGCTTCTTTCTCTTTTGCTGTTGCACTTTAAAGTCATATGCAGAAATGTTACTATAAATATTATCAAGTCTGGATTAAAAAACATCAGACCTGAACATATCATCGAACTGAGACTGAGTCTTTTCAATTAAAGTAACTAACTCTGCTTCACTAGGTTTAAAAAAAATTCTGTTGAGTGTAATATAGTTAAAACCCAGTTCAAGATTGCCATGTCTTTAAAAGTTCTGAGTGTACATCACCATAAGTGGGCATACAAAGCACTCTAAGTCCTCTAGGAATAACCCTGTAGTGTAGGCATGCCTCAAAATGTAGACATGCCATTGAAGCCTTTTCAATTTAAATAAAATTACTCACAAGTTCCCTTGATTTGGAATTAAAACATTCAGGTCTAAAGAGACATTGGCAGCATCATCTGTAACTTCTGTAAAGTTCATCCATAGCAATGGATTACCTTCAATGTTAAAATTCTTGTTCAAATGGCAAACCAGTGAATGAACACCCGAGTCTATAGAATTGTATTCCAATTCCAAAACGCCCCCTCCTGCCCATGGGTTGTAGCAGTACCACACAAATAAAACAAAGCAGAACAAAGAAAATACAAGCTACAGCTAAACTTCAGCTCCAGACACAGTATGAACTGCTAAAGATACAGAACAGTCTGAATAACAAGGAAGAGGCCAATTTATTAAATTATTTACTGGGAAAGCCTGACTTGGAATTAAGCCAATTTTCAGCAGAGGCCTAGGGAGAAATGCTCCAGACGCATATCTTTGTAACATGGGAGGGAAACCAGAGTACCTAGAGAAAACCCATATGAATACAGGGAGGACATGCAGACTCCGCACAGAAGGCAGTCCAGCTGAGAATCGAACAGGAGAACCTCTTGCTGTTAGGTGACAGTGCTACAGCTGCACCACTGCACCATCCATTGACTTGTTGACTGACATTTGGTGACTGGGAAAATCCCACTGGGTCAGGAACACAATTTCAATAGAGGCCTAGGGAGAAAAGCTTCAAAAACAATTGGACATCAAATGATTTAAAACTCCAAAGAAGAAAATTGACTGATACAAAAGAAATAAACTTCTGCTCTAGTGGAATAAACTCTTCCTTTATTCTCCAATCTTACAAATGAGCGCTTTCGTCTGCTCAAGGCAGACTTCATCAGATTAAAAAAGTCACTGGTACACAGTATTTTTATATAAAACTACTCAATAATTCAATTACGTTCACACAATTGAATACCTTAAAGGTATATTATGTTCTGAATTTTCAACCTAAAATTCACTTAAAACAGTTTGAATCCATCAAATACCTGTACAATCTTTTGAACATAAAATAAACTTTTCTTTGTATGTATATTTAAATATTGAATGAAAGTAATTGAAATCTACAGTTTTTTTTATATAAGTATGTACATTAGGAACTACTAAAAGTATCATAATGTGTATACTAAACTGATGTTCATTCTCATCAGGTTTAAAAAAATGTTTGCATAAATATTTTTCTTTGTGTTTCCATGATGTGTAGCTGAATGCCCATTTTTGACAAACATTCGTTTTAGTTATAAAAGAAACTAAAGACTGAAAATGTACACTGAATCCGGTTGAAATTGTGTGCATTCAAAAAATGTATACCCAAATCTATAATGGAACTGATGTAAAAAAACATCAAACACTACCCGCCTTACCCTCCAAGATAGCCTTAATATTGATGTATTCATTTAGACCAGGTCTTATATTAGACCTGAGTCTCAACTGCCATCTTATTTTTTTCTGTAATAAGAGGTTCTTGATGTCACCTCCCCTACTGTCCATATTAACCAGGTCCAGGATGCTAAATTTAAAATCTGGGGTAGAATTGCAGGTCATGGTGTGTTTGTAAAGGGCACTAGTTTCCTTCTTGGTTGTAATATCATTCCTGTGTTTGTAAATTCTGTCCTTTAGTGCTCTTTCAGTTTTGCCCACATAATATGATGGACAATGATTACAAGTGACCAAATACACCAACATCCTGGTCTGACAATTACCCCTGCAAAACTTAATTCTACTACCCAAACCATTGTTCAAGGTGATGTTCCCTGCCTGGTTAATATATGAACACTATCTGCATCTACCGCATGGATTAGTCCCCGTTTCATATCTCCGTGCAGTTACCCCTCTTTCCAGAGATTCCTTAAAATTCATGCCAACCTTCTGTATGATTATGGGTTTGTTCCCAACAATTTCAATTATATCACTGTTAGTTTTTAAAATTTACCAATTGTTTTGCAATGTTTGAATGAAATGGTCCGAAAAGTTGTTATATTCAATAATACACGCCCCTAGAAAATCTTTAGGCTCATCAGTTGTTTTTTTATTGTTTATCAAATGTTGACCCAGCAACGGCTTATATCTAGTACCCCATCCCTTGTATACCTCACTCAAAATCTCTCCAACCATTTTCCTCGGATAACCTCTTTCGATGAATTTCTCACCCAGGAAAATAAATTCTTGCAATAAATCATCAAATTCTGAGGTCATCCTAGCTACTCTGACTGCCTGTCCTTTGACAATACTTCTTTTTTGGTAATGAGGATGCTGGCTGTCAAAATGAAGGTAGCTGTTACACCAAGTATGTTTCCTGAAAATCTGTGATTTAAAACCCTTTGCTGTTTTCGTGAGTGTAATGTCCAAATAACTAATACTATTCTTGTGTATTTGGTGTGTAAAAGATAGGAAAGTCGTGGACCTGTTGCTATATCCTAGAAATTCTTCTAACTTTTCCAGCGTCCCTTCTCAAATGACAAAAATGTCATCCAAAAACCTAAGGTACGTTTTGATGTAACATGCAAACTGGCTCTGAAATATGTATCTATTTTCCCATTCCAATAAAACCAGGTTGGCATAAATGGGGGCACAAGCTGCCCCCATAGCGACACCACTCACCTGCTTATAATATTCGCCCTCAAACACTATGAAGTTGTTGTCTAACACTACCTCCATTAGTTCAAGGGTCAATAATTTTTTCTCTACGGGTAAATCTGAGTATTTGTTGACAGTTTCCTCAAAATATTCAAAGCCCTCACTTCTAGGAATGCAGGAAAAAAGATCCTTTACATCAGTTGTAACAAAAAGACTTATTTCAGACCAAAGATTGCTGTGAATTTTTCTTAAGAAATCCCATGAGTCTCTTACCAAATGGTTCTGGTTGACCACAATGCTTTTAATACTTTGATCTATAAAGACAGCTAATGGATGCGTTTTAGATTTTCTTGCTGAAACAATGGGTCTAAAAGGAGGTCTTATTATTGTTTTGTGAATTTTTGGTATACCAAAAAACCCTGGAATGGTTGGATGGGTTTGTCTCAAAAAATAATATGTTTGCTGATCTATTCGATTTTCAATCAAATATTCTTCCAAAAGGAAATCTATCCTACTATACGCTATCTGAATCTCGTTGTAGGACACTGTTGTGTAGGTACTATCCTCTGTTAATATTTTTGTTAAAACATTGTTGTAATCCTCACGATTGAACATGACAAGTCCCCCACCCTTGTCAGGCTCCATGAATCTAATGTTGACTTCCCTTGTTAAGCTCTCTAATAACATTTCTTCTTCCCTATTCAAATTGTGCTGTGCCAAACTCCTACTATTGCCGTACTTTTCATAAATTTCAGTAGTGACTATATTTTCAAAAGCACTGATAACCGGATGAAGTGGGGGGTTGAACGTACTGCTTCTTACCATTTTTTTAATATTGTTGTCCCCTGGTTCCCTCGTAGAATCTTTTTTGTTGTTTTTATTATGGATCAATTTCAAGTTTAATTTCCTGAGATACAATTTAAAATCTATCAAAAATATCAGCTAGGTCTCCTTTTTTAGATTTAACAAATTTAAATCCCTTGGAAAATAATTCAAAATGCTTTTTGTCCAACTCCAAGTCAGTATAATTATATATCTTAAAACCCCTGTACTCAAATAATATTCCATTGGGGTCCACCTTTATAGTGTCTATCTGCCCCTTCTCCCCTTGTTTTTCCAACCAAAATTGTTCCCAGTGAAATTCGGGTGGGGTTCGACTTCTGAAAGAACTGAGCCTTGCTGGCCAAACGCACTGATCTCCTGGGACCTAAAAAAAAACTTCATTGGATCCATTGAAGGAATCTAACTCGTCTAAACCTCATACATAAGGTTGGCATGAATTTTAAGGAATCTCTGGAAAGAGGGGTAACTGCACGGAGATATGAAATGAGGACTAATCCATGCGGTAGATGCAGACAGTGTTCATATATTAACCAGGCAGGGAACATCACCTTGAATAATGGTTTGGGTAGTAGAATTAAGTTTTGCAGGGGTAATTGTCAGACCAGGATGTTGGTGTATTTGGCCACTTGTAATCATTGTCCATCATATTATGTGGGCAAAACTGAAAGAGCACTAAAGGACAGAATTTACGAACACAGGAATGATATTAGAACCAAGAAGGAAACTAGTGCCCTTTACAAACGCACCATGACCTGCAATTCTACCCCAGATTTTAAATTTGGCATCCTGGACCTGGTTAATATGGACAGTAGGGGAGGTGACATCAAGAACCTCTTATTACAGAAAGAAATAAGATGGCAGTTGAGACTCGGGTCTAATATAAGACCTGGTCTAAATGAATACATCAATATTAAGGCTATCTTGGAGGGTAAGGCGGGTAGTGTTTGATGTTTTTTACATCAGTTCCATTATAGATTTGGGTATACATTTTTTGAATGCACACAGTTTCAACCGGATTCTGTGTACATTTTCAGTCTTTAGTTTCTTTTAAAACTAAAACGAATGTTTGTCAAAAATGGACATTCAGCTACACATCATGGAAACACAAAGAAAAATATTTATGCAAACATTTTTTTTAAACCTGATGAGAATGAACATTAGTATAATATACACATTATGATACTTTTAGTAGTTCCTAATGTACATACTTATATAAAAAAACTGTAGATTTCAATTACTTTCATTCAATATTTAAATATGCATACATACAAAGCAAAGTTTATTTTATGTTCAAAAGATTGTACAGGTATTTGATGGATTCAAACTGTTTTAAGTGAATTTTAGGTTGAAAATTCAGAACATAATATACCTTTAAGGTATTCAATAGTGTGAACTTAATTCAATTATTAATTGAATGGTTTTATATAAAAATACTGTGTACCAGTGACTTTTTTATCTGATGAAGTCTGCCTTGAGCAGACGAAAGTGCTCATTTGTAATGTTGGAGAATAAAGGAAGAGTTTATTCCAGTGGAGCAGAAGTTTATTTCTTTTGTATCAAATGATTTAAGTTGCACCTAAACAATACATACACTTCTAGACAAGTATACACAGTAGTAGATTTTATGGTCATATGTAAACAAACATTCATTTCTAGACCTATAACACTTTACCATGTGGATGTATTATAATTTACAGTAGCTGTAATAAAATAAACTAATAATTTTTTTTTTTTATCGCTTTCACGCTCAAGGCACTTATTCAGATCTGACTCTAGAGTTACAGAATAACAATTTGAAAAACAAAGTAACCAGTAAACAACCAGCAGGCTCCAACCAGTCAAGTCACTGCTTGGACTGTAAATGTAGCAACTTCTGAGCTCTCAGTACAACTTTTAAAGGCATCGCACCATGGAGACCAAGTGTCCTTTTGGCTTGCAAAGTTGTAATCCATTTTATTTCTGCAAGCTCAGTCATGTGAACGATACTGCCCCTTCTAGAACTTGTAGTGACCAATTGCAAAGCCAGAAATTAAAAAAAAATATGCCTTGGATTGCAAGAAATATGTTTAGTAAGGACATTGGACTGATTGCCAATGCGTGTTGAAAAGACATTTGTGCTATGAGCCTAAAGTGAAGACTAATTTGAGATTTAACAGGATAAGAACATTTCCCTGCTATTCCTGCAAAGCTTGTAATTTTGAGAACATTTGTACATCCTGTTATGGGTACTGAGTCTTCTTCTCTTTCGGCTGTTCCCGTTAGGGCTTGCCACAGTGGATCATCTGTTTCACACCAACTGCCTACATGTCCTCTCTCACCACATCCATAAACCTTATCTTAGGCCTTCCTCTTTTCCTCTTACCTGGCAGCTCCATCCTTAGCATCCTTTATCCCAATATACCCAGCATCCCTCTTCAGCACATGTCCAAACCAAAGCAATCTCGTCTCTCTGACTTTGTCTCCAAACTGTCCAACCTGAGCTGACCCTCTAATATACTGATTCCTAATCCTCTCCATCCTTGTCACACCCATTGCAAATCTTAGCATCTTTAACTCTGCCACTTCCAGATGTTCATCGTGCATACAGCTGCAGTCATAACAGATGGGTTCTCCTGCCGTCAGGCGGGTCCTCGGTCGACCGAATTCCAAAGTCTAGGTCCGGCGTCGGTTGTCATCGCTTCTTCCCTGACATCAGTGCGCCAGGGGTATAAAAGAACCAGCCAACGCCATTTTCGTCGGTCTTTCTTGCCGCACGTTGCCCGAAGCAGAAGCAGTTCGCAAGTGCCGGTCGGCCAGCTCCTAAAATTACGAAAATTTTGCAACCGAAGTCTTGTTGAAAACCAAGTACCCCGTTGGGGAAACTTTTCTTGCCTCAGACCGATGTCAGACAAAGTTAATAATTGTATTTCATGTGGGAAGCAAATACCGCATAAGGATTTCCATTCCCTCTGTATTCCTTGTTTAGGCCCAGACCACGATGTCTCGGTCTGTCGCTTTTGTGCAACATTCAACAAACGCACCATTAAGCATCGGGCGGAGTTCGCCCAGCATTATTTTGGCAAAAAATTTAACTATATTATGTCGTCGGATACTCCGACTCCAGTTTTGTCTAAAAAACGCAGAGACAAGGACCGACACGAGGTCCGCGGCCTCTACCGACACCACACCAAAGCCGACTACACGTGGTCCGGTTCTCAGCGAGGCACCTACGCAGCCCCTGACTACCGACGACACTACATTGACGGTGTCTCCTGTGCCTGAGGTCGCAGGCTCCTCGGCCCACACCCCGACTACAGATACCGAAGCCACTCTTGGTGGTGAATCTCAAAATGTGGACAGGTCTACCTCCTCTCAAGGTGTCTTCAGACTTTCCTCTTCTTTTTCCATCAAGGCTTACACTAAGTCTAAAGCAGCCATGCATTCTAAGAGACAAGCTAGACAGGGGCCCATCTCCAGGCCCCATGCCTAAAAAACAGATGCTTAAAATGGCTGAGGATTTGATTACTCTTATCAGGGGTTCTCAACCCCCCCCCCGGACAAAAGGCCCAGAGTGGAGAAAGAATCCCCCTCCTCTGATCAAGGCTCCCTTCTTTCAGAGCACTCTGATGATCAGGAACATTCTTACTCCCCTTTTGAAGATTCTGATGCTGAGGAGTCCATCCCCTCTGTCTCCGAGGATTACTCATTTGGGGAAACTTTGCATACCTTAAGGGAACACTTCCACTGGGAAGGCCAAGATTATTCAGATTCCAAGAAAAGGCTTAGGGAATTTCTCTTGCTACCTCAGCACAGGCCTCTAGCGATACCTCCTGTCTTGGACAAACTAGATGATGTGTACTCTGAGGCCTGCCTAAACCCGGATTCTCTACCTCCAGCTCCAGTATAGCCTGACAGGTACTACAGGGTTCCTGACTCGCACCAATTTCTATACAAAAGCCATGCTGCTGACCCAGAAACTATCTCACAGGGCCCCAAGGGAATTAAGGCCTCCACTGCTAAAAATCCATTACCTTCCGAGAGAGATTCCAGATCCTTAGAAAGGTGGGGAAAAAAGGTATGTACCTCGGCCACCTTAACCATGAGGGCCTTAAACTGTCAGTTCCATATGCTAAAATACCAACAGTTTTTGTTATCACAATTGAGAAGTAAAATGTCACAACCTGACCAATCAGACTTGAAGGAGTTGCAGGATTTGATGCATAGTGCAGAACAAGTGGGTAAACATACCTTACAATGTGGTTTTGATGCTCTAGAGGCCTCATGTAGAGCTGCTGTTACAGGATCAGTCATACATAGGCATGCCTGGCTCAAGGAACAAACCTTACCAGATCATGTCAAAGCTAAACTACTAGATGCCCCTCTACAAAAGTATGTATTATTTGGTGCTAATGCTGAGGAGGTATTAAGGAAAATGGAGGAAAAGGCTAAATCAATGTAAACAGTGAAAGATTTTCTACAGGTACAACCCCCACGTTTCAGTAGAAATTGGCCTTCCAAAAATTGGTCCTTTCCAGCCACGGACAGACCCCAAAGAGGTAGATACAGGCTCGAGGGGCAGAGGGCAATCCCAAGGATCGTTTAGAGGCAGACAATGGCAAGCTCCTACACAAAGAGGTGGTGAGGATAACTCGCAACCATTCAGAAAGCAAGCCCAATGACTTTCCCCTTTGCATGCCAAGCAAGACTCAAATGGCAGCACCATTAGGTGGAAAACTGGCATTATTTTCAAAAAATTGGCATATTGTCACAAAAGACAAATGGATCCTGGACATTATAAACAGAGGCTACAGATTCCATTTTCACACCCTTCCAAAAATGAGAGGCATGCCAAACCTGCCACACAATCAAAGGGCAGAGGTACAAGGACAAATTTCAAATCTCATAGACATGAAAGCTATTCAAGAGGTACCTACGCACGAACAAGGTCAAGGTTTTTATTCCAGACTATTCCTGGTACCAAGGAAGGGAAAAGATTGGAGACCTATTTTGGACCTATCCATCCTAAACACATTTCTACTGCATTCAAAATTCAAGATGCTCACTCTACAGCAGCTTCTTCCCATGCTGGGCAAGGAGTCTTGGCTGGTAACATTGGACCTCAAGGAGGCATACCTGCATGTCCCAGTCAGACAAAATTGCAGAAGATACCTCGGATTTCTTGCAGGTTCAACCCATTATCAATTCTCTGCATTGCCCTTTGGCTTATCTACTGCGCCCAGAGTATTCATGAAATGCCTGGCATCAATAATTGCCTACTGCAGACTTCAAGGGATACGAAAATACCCCTATTTGGACGACTGCCTGATCCAAGCGGACAGCAAGCACATTCTTCTGAAACATCTGGCTTATGCAATAATGTTGTTGAATTCTCTGGGATACACAGTCAACAAAAAGAAATCAAGGCTAATATCCTCTCGGAAAATAATTTTCCTGGGTGCCAACTTGGACACAAACACCCAGATGGCCTACCTCACGCCAGAGAAGCAGGGGCAACTAACTCAATACTTCAGAACACTAGCAAATTGCACCAGGCTGACTGCAAGGAAAATCCTGCAGGCTCTGGGATTCATGGCATCTTGCATCTTACTAATCCCATGTGCAAAGCTGCATATGAGGAAACTTCAATGGTACCTGAAAAACCTATGGTCTCAACACAGCCACAGTTTGAAACAATAATACCACTAATTCCATGTCTTCAAAAGGAATTTCTGTGGTGGGCTCAAGCATGCCAAACAAACACAGGTCTGCCATTCAGCAAGCCTCAAGCAAATCAAGTCATCACAACAGACGCCTCGGACTACGCCTGGGGGGCGCACATGACAGATCGGTGCATTCAGGGCAAATGGTCCCAAAAAGAAAAGCACCTACACATCAATCAAAAGGAAATGCTAGCAGTAATAAATGCTATTATAGCTTTCAAAGACCTTCTGCAACCAGGTCAAGTATTGATAAGGACGGACAACACCACAGTAATGTGGTACATAAACAAACAGGGAGGAACCCATTCATACCCCCCTATGCAGACTGGCCATGTCACTTTGGAACATGGCCCTGGACTTACAAATCTAACTACAAGCACAGTACTTGCTAGGCAAGGAAAATAAGCTGGCAGACAACCTAAGCAGAAATATGACAGATCCACATGAATGGAAGTTGCATCCTCAAGTTTTTACAGAGATAATTCAAGCATGGGGAAGGCCAGACATAGATCTCTTTGCCTCCCACAAAAATCACCAATTGACAAAATTCTGCTCAAGGATTTTTCATCCAAAGGCCTGGAGAGTGGACGCTCTCTCTTTCAGTTGGACATCAGTGACAGTTTATGCCTTCCCACCTCTTCCTCTGCTGCCCAAAGTTCTATTAAAAACCAGAGCAGACAGACCAAAGATGATTCTCATTGCTCCAGACTGGCCAAGACAACACTGGTACCCACTCCTGAGGAGCCTGATGCATTCACCACCATGGACCCTACCTCTAATGCCTCTTCTTCTGACTCGGCACAGCTTCAAAACTCTTCACAGTCAGCTAAAAACACTCAATCTAGCCGCATGGAAGATTCCTTAGCATCACAACAGACCCTACTCTCCAAGGAGGTGCAGGATGTCATTTTGGAGGCCAGAAGGCCGTCTACTAGAAAAGCTTACTCCGCAAAATGGAAACGGTTTTATGTCTGGAATGAGAAAAAGGGCCAGGATCCTGGAAAACTGAATTTACCTCAAATATTACAGTATCTAGCTGAGCTGCTAAGCAGTGGACTTTCTCCTCCATCAAAATCCATGCCTCAGCCATTTCTGCAGAATACAACACTGATCCACCCTTATTCTCTCAGCCCCTCTTAAGACAGTTCCTCAGAGGGGCTAAGAATCTGAAACCCCCAAGGAAACAACCAATACCTGCTTGGGATCTCAATTTCATCCTAGAAAAGCTGATCTTGCCTCCTTTTGAGCCAGCTGCCTCATGAGATTTGCAATATTTGTCCTGGAAAACAGCTTTCCTTCTGGCTATTATTTCAGCTCGTAGGGTATCGGAACTAAAAGCTCTCATGGCTGTGCAGACTTTCATCATCTTCCATCAGGACAGAGTTTCCTTATGAACCAACCCTTCCTTTATGCCAAAAGTGGTATCCAGGGTACCTACCTTTTATCCTAATCCTCAAAACAAAGGGGAGAGATTACTACATTCCTTGGACATCCACAGACAACTGCGTTATTATTTGGACAGAACAAAGCCTTTCAGAAAATCAGAACAGCTCTCTGGTTCTATGCTATAGGAGCTCAAGGAAAGCCAATTTCCAAACAGACCATCTCAAAATGGATAGCCCACTGCATACGCTTTTGCTATTCCTTTCATGGCAAAACTGTACCTAAAGGCATCAGATCTCACTCCACAAGGGCCACGGCTACCTCTGCAGCTTTTCTCAGAGGAGTTCCTACCAAAGATATTTTGGTAGCAGCCACTTGGAGTTCTGTGCATACCTTTTCCAAGCACTACCACCTTCCATTATACTCCAAATCTAGAGCTGGCTTTACCACTGCAGTCTTGCAGGGCATTCTGGCTCCTCCTAGTTCCACCTAGTGCCTACCACCCCTTTCTTAGCTTTGGGATTCTACCCATCTGTTATGACTGCAGCTGTATGCACGATGAACATAGTACAGTTTTGTACCTACCATAAATGTAGATGTTCGAGTGCTAATACAGCTGCAGTCCAGGTTTCCCTCCCTCCTTCCCCTCTTGGGACAGGCCTATTGGCTAACACCTCCTCATACAACCTGATTGGGGTTTTCATTCTTGATGTATTTGCTTGCACTACTGTATTTTGATTATAATGCATTGCTTTATCACACAAATTTATGTATTGCCTTCCTTCTGGGGGCACCTGACATCTGGGGCAAGAAAAACTGAAGAAAATTGCATCGGCTGGTTCTTTTATACCCCTGGCGCACTGACGTCAGGGAAGAAGCGACGACAACCGACGCCGGACCTAGACTTTGGAATTCAGCCGACCGAGGACCCGCCTGACGGCAGGAGAACCCATCTGTTATGACTGCAGCTGTATTAGCACTCGAACATCTACATTTATGGTAGGTACAAAACTGTACTTTCTGACTCTTGCCTTTTTGTCAACGCCACTGTCTCAACCCATGCAACATAACTGGTCTCACTACCCTCTTGTAGACCTTCCCTTTCACTCTTACTGGTGCCCGTCTCACAAATCACTCCTGACAATCTTTTCCACCCTGCCTGTTCTCTCTTCTTCCCCTCGCTTCCACACTCACCATTACTCTGAACTGTTGATCCCAAGTACTTAAACTCATCCACCTTCGCCAGCTCTACTCCCTGCATCCTCACCATTACTCTCTCCTCCCTCTCATTCACAGACATGTATTCTGTCTTAGTCCTGCTGACCTTCATTCCTCTCCCCTCTAGAGCATATCTCCACCTCTCCAGGGTCTCCTTAACCTGGTCCCTACTCTCACTACAGATCACAATGTCATCTGCAAACATCATAGTCCATGGGGCCTCCTCGTCTCTCAACCTGTCCATCACTGTTTCAAATAAGAAAGGGCTCAGAGCTGATCCTTGATGTAATCCCACTTCCACCTTAAACGCATCTGTCACTCCCACTGCACATCACCCTTATTCTTAAAAATAGGTAACAAAACACTTTTTCTCCACTCCTCAGGCATCCTCTGACTTTCCAAGATTTCATTAAACAATCCAGTTAAAAACTCCACTGCCATTTCTCCTAACCACATCCATGCTTCCATTGGTATGTCATCTGGACTAACAACCTTTCCATTCTTCATCCTCTTCATAGCTGTCCATACTTTCTCCTTGTTAATCTGTTTCACTATCCCCACATTATCCAACCTTCTCTTTCTCTCATTCATCAGCCCCTTATAGTTCTCCTTCTATCTGCTCAATACACTCTCCTCACTTGAGTACATTTCCCTCACTGTCCTTTATCACCCTTACCTGCTGCACATCTTTCCCAGCTCGGTCCCTCTGTCTAGCTAATTGGTACAGGTCCTTTTCTCCTTCTTTTTAGTGTCCAACCTTTCATAACAACTGTCCATATGCCTTACCCTTATCCTTCGCCACCTCTGTCTTTGCCATGCTCCTCATCTCCTTATACTTCTGTCTACTTCATCTCTTACAATCCCACTTTATCTTCGCCAGCCTCTTCCTCTATATACTCTCCTGTATTTCCTCATTCCACCACCAGGTCTCCTTGTCCTCCTTCCTCTGTCCAGATGTTACTCCAAGCACCTTTCTAGCTGTCTCCCTTACCATCTGCTGTAGTTACCCAGCTATTTGGTAACTCTTCACTGCCCCCCATTGCCTGTTTTAACTCTTCCCTGAACTCCACCTCACAATCGCCCTTTTTCTGCTTCCACCATTTGATCCTTGGCACTGCTCTCACACTTGTCCTCCTGATCTTGATCACCAACGTCATCCTACAGACCACCAGTCTATGCTGCCTAACTACACTTTCCCCTGTCACCACTTTACAGTCTCCATTCTCCTTCAGACTGGCCCTCCTGCATAGGATATAATCCACCTGTGTGCATCTTCCTCCACTCTTGTACATTACCCTATGCTCCTCGCTCTTCTTAAAATACGTATTCACCACAGCCATGTCCATCCTTTTTGCAAAATCCATTACCATCTGACCTTCTGCATTCCTCTCCTTAACATCATACCTACCCATCACTTCCTCATCCCCTCTGTTCCCTTCACCAACATGCCCATTGAAATCCGCTCCACTCACCAGTCTCTCACCCTTGGGTACACTCACCACCACTTCATCCAACTCCCTCCAAAATTTTTCTTTCTCATCTATCGCACACCCAACTTGCAGAGCGTATGCACTAACAACATTCATCATTACACCATCAATTTCCAGCTTCATAAACATTACTCTGTCTGACACTCTTTTTCACCTCGAAAACACTCTTGGCATAGTGTTCCTTCAGGATAACCCCTACCCCATTTCTCATCCAATTCACACAATGATAGAACAAATTGAACCCACCTCCTATACGTCTGGCCTTACTCCCCTTCCATCTAGTCTCTTGCACACACAATATATCAACCTTCCTTCTCTCCACCATATCAGCTAGCTCTCTCCCCCTATACCATTCATATTGCCAACATTCAAAGTTCCTCCCCTCACTACTACACTCCTAACCTTCCTCCTCTCTTTCTGCTTTCGGGCATGCTTTCTCCCTCTTCTTCTCCTTTGGCCAACAGTAGCCAATTTCCGTCAGCACCCTGTTGGCTAATCGTACTGGTGGCGGTTGTGTACAGGTACTGAGTATACCCCAGATTTTTTGCTGACTGCCACAGTTTCAGCTTAGTATATATTGCAGTTTGCAGATGTTGCCCCCCTTTTATGTGGGCAAGAAGAACGGACTGTTTAAGGAGAGAATTTTAAAACATCTTGGTGACATATGCATTGGCAGTCATTCGAATCCTCTTTCTAAACATTTTTTTTTTGCCACCCATGGCATGTTTTTTCATTTATGGTTTTGCAATCATTCACTAAGTTATAGAGCTTGCAGAAATGAAATGGATTGTAATGTAAGCCAATAATGCACCTGGTCTGAATGGTGCAGTGCCTTTAACACCTGCACTGAGAGTTTGGAGATTGCTACATTGACATTCCAGGGAGTGATTTGATTGCTTGGATCCTGTTGGTTGTTGCAACTCATTGGTTACTTTGTTTTTTAAATCATTTTGTATCTCTAGAGTTTGATCTAAAGAAGCATCTTGAGTGTGACAGTGCTAAGCTATTTTGTTTTTTATTTTATTAAAGTTGCTTTATTTAATATGCTGACCTTTGCCTTCTTAGCCAGACCATTCTTTTTCTTTGGTGTTTCATGCTGTTGTTTGGAGCTGACTTTTATCTGCAGTTTGTATTTTCTTTGTGCTGCTTTATATGTCAATGTTGACCTGGTGAGATTTTGTAAAAACAGGGTCCACCTCATGAAGGTACTCCCCATGTTTTAAGAATGAATTCAATTCCAGCAGTACTGCTTTCCTTTGCTTGCTTATCTCTCCATTAGGATGGTTTTATCTTTCTAATTTCTTCAAGTCTTTTAGGTTTCTAATACTATGATAGGGATGGACCCCATTCTTAAGTCAAAGTATCATTCACGTTCATGAAATTAGTATTGTTCAGTTTTTGTTGTTAGCCAGAAGTATTCTTCCTAGCACCCATAATGTGCCCATAATGATGACTCCTGCACTTCATATGGAGTTACATGTGTTGGTAACATATCGAAGTATGACTGAAGTAAGACCCGTTACTCCTGTTACTATTGGAACTTTCTGGGTATCCTTCTTCCACATTGCCCTAATTTCTGCTTGCAAATCCTGGTATTTTATAACTTTGTGTCTCAATGTATGTAAGACACTGTAGTCACTGGGTGTAGCAATTTCAATGATTAATGCTACTTTTGTCTTGGACTGCTATAGCTGGTTTTCTCATCTATTTTTTGAACTGTTTGTAATGGGTGATCCCATGTGATATAAGTGTCTTCATTTTCTATAATGCTTTGTGGCTAATGTTTCCAGTGTTTTTCAGCTACTACGTTATTATAATGTTTGCATAAATCCCCAGTGCGACAGCCTTGCCACATTATTATGCCTTTCAGTATACAAGTCTTCTGCCATTAGTGTATCACAACTAGTAACAAGATGTGCAACTGTTTCTAACTCTGTTTCACAAAATGTGCATTTGTCTATTTTCTCCCACATATTCAGTAGAGTTTGTAAACCAGTGTGTGCATTGTTCACTGTCTTGGGCCACCGATATTAACTTTTCATCTTTTGATTTAAGTTCACCTCTTCTTAACGATTTTTGTGTTCGATCTTGATTAGCATGAGGTTGTTTCAAGATTTTTCTATACTTGCAATTGTATTTATGCATTTTTCACAATTCTTGCCTTCTCATCTGATCTTTCATCTTATAATTATTTTGTTTTTTGGCACATTTATTTGCTACCTGATTATTATCTGTTTCTGGTTTGATTTCCATTCCCACTTGATGCCTATATGCTTCTGCTAAACTAAGTAGGGAAGTCATTTTAGACTTATTCTCCTCATGTTTCAGAACTGTCACTATGCTTTGATCTTGTGCGGTCAGCAGATATGTATGCAGTCCCACAATTCATAGGTTCATAGGTAGGTACTAGGCTATCGGTCCAAGGGCCTAAGTAAGCCTAGCCAACAAAGTTCCCTGGCTTATGCCAACCCAAGAAAGTTAATTTCCTGTGCCCCTGTCGAGCAGAGCCACAGAAGTGATCCCTGGGGTGTATTTCCTATCCACTCATTAAGATTTTTCGGAGGAAGTTTGCTTGACATAGATGGGTAGCTTGTTCCAGAGTATGGGAAGTCTCTGGGACAGGAATCTATCCCTCCAGCATGTCCTGTTTATTGTGGTGACAAGGTTTAGGTCCCTAGAGCGTGTAGCTCGGAGGGATTGGGATTTCTTTAGGTGTAGCATGTCCAACAGCTCTGGGTTTGACATAACTGTATATGTTAGGCAGAAATCTCCCCGAAGTAGGCGATACGCTATAGAGTAAAGCTGGAGTTTTTTGAGATGGTCAGTGTAGGGCATCTGTTTGAGGCCAGTAATCCTCTTTGTGAGGTACTTCTGTGGCTTTTCCAGCTGCTGCAGATGTCTTGTGAGGTACATTCCAAAAGGAGCGTTGTACTCTATAATGGGTCTAATGAGTGTCAAGTAGAGGAGAACAATGAACTGTTTTTTCCTGGATGAGAGCCCTTTTGTGATGAGGTGTGCCATATAGAAGGATTTCCTGACTACTGTGGCAATGTGATTGTCAAAGCTGAGACTACTGTGCATCTGGGTCCCAAGGTCTCATCACACATTCGGCGTTAAGAAGACTGCCGCCTATGTGGTTGTTCATGGGTACAGAGGTTTTACTAAAGGGGATAACGATGCACTTTTTGGCATTGAGCTTGAGGCCATGGCTCTGACACCAGGCATCTGTCTCAGTGAGGCCCTTCTGTAGGATGTCCACATTATTTGGGGACTCTACTATAGCTCCTAGTTTGCAGTCATCTGTGAACTTTGTTAGCCAGAGGCCTTCTGTGTTAGCCTGTACTTCAGAGAAGTAGATACCAAACAGGAGATGTTCCAGGACTGAACCCTGTGGTACTCCACTTGTCACTGTTTTGAAGTCAGATTTGGAGTCTGAAACTTTTACAGTGTGGGTTCGGTCATTGAGCCACTTGGCAACCCATCTTGTGACATAGGGATTTATACCTAGTTTAGTGAGTTTAGGTATAATTCCAGAATGGGGGATGGTGTCAAAAGCCTTGGTGAGGTCAAGGTAGGCTGTGTGAACCACTTTACCCTCTTGTACAGCTTTGGTGACTGCCTCAAAGAAGTCAAGCAGGTTCAGAAGGCATGATCTGCCTTTCACAAACCCCAACTGGGTGGGGTCCAGAGTTTGGAGGTTACCAACGTCTTTGTTTATGAATTCCCTGATGATACGTTCCATGGCCTTGCAGACCAGGCTCGTCAGGCTAATAGGGCGATAGTTCCCAGGATCAGTGGTGGCTCCCCCTTTGTGGAGTGGGATAGCTGTTGCTCTGCACTATTCAGTGGGCACAAAGCCTGATGTGAGGCTATGACAGAACTTGGTGCTTAGGTGGGGAGCCAGTTTGTTCTGAAGTTCATGTAAAATGCAGTCTGGGATGTTGTCCGGTCCCATGGATGCTGTGTTTTTGGCTTTAGAGATTGCTACTTTTACCTGTGTAGTTGTGATTACAGGGACTCTGCATTCTTCCTGTATAGATATGGGCCCTTTAGGGGGTGACGGGGGATATAGTTAGCACTGAACCTATCTGCCAGGATGCTGGCAATATCAGTTGGTTCTGTAATTTTTGTGCCATTGTGCTGTAACTCAGAGCAGATCTGGGTGTTGCCATTGAGATTCTTGACATAGCTATAGAATCAGTGGCAGTCTTGTTTTCGTAGCTAGCTTTGGAGGACCTTATAAGGGATCACGGCTTCTTACTGAGGCTGACTAGGGAGCTCCTCCACTCATGGGATTTTACTCTCTCTTGCAACAGTTTCTTCCTTCTATTGTAGAGTTTGTTTATGGCAGGGGGACCACCAGATTGGCTTCCTTTTTTGGAGGATAGCGCCTTGGTTCTGTTGGGGATAGCACAATCCATGCACTCATGTAAGTGCTTATAGAGTTCATTTGTGTAAGATTCAGCAGTCATAACTGTGGGTGTCATGAAGTTCGCCACTTCTGTCTTGAGAAGCATGAAGTTGGCTTTGGAGAAATATTTTACTGTGGTTTCCTTAATGAGAGGTGAGGGCAGGATGTGGCTATCTAGGGTGATTAGCTTACGGTCGGATCTGATTAATGAGGAGTTGACTTCAGGTGTGGAACACCGGTCATTCATGTTGGTAATGACTAGGTCTGAGATATTGTTACCCCTGGTGGGGGTATGGATAAGTTGATACAGGGCAATGGAATTTATGAATTCCAGAAAGCGCTGAGCGAAGGAGTTGGTACATGAGTAGTTTTCCCAGTTAATGGTGGGGTGGTTGAAATCTCCCAATATTAGGGTGTTTGGTTGAACCTAATATTTTCCAGTATATCAAAAAGAGGAGTGGGAATCCTGGGGCATGGTGGGGAATCTGTAGCAAGCTACAATTTGGATTGCAGTTTTGCCCAGAGCTAGTTGCACTTGGATAACCTCAGATGCATTGTGCTGAGCAACTAGACTGGAGGTGTGGATATCCTTAATGAAAGTGGACACTTGCAGATTGGACATTGCATGAATGTGCAGTGAATGAATATGGACAATTGCCGATCTATCCAAGTAATGTGTTTTGAAGAGGCCCATCCCTCCTTCGGAATGCGGAATATATAGTCTTGGTATACACTGTTTATAAATCATTTGAGCATGAAGCATCCCTCTTGTTTTCCTGTACAGCTGATCGAACATCTTCTGGGGCCAGTCAGCCACTCCAAAACTGTATGTTAGGACAGGAAGAGCAACTTATAGCTTGGACTTTGTTCCTAGATGTCAACACTGTTTTCAGGTTTAATTTAAGTCTTCTAAAATATTCCTTACTAAGTCTTATTCACAATTGTTCATGTTTTATTGTGGATCCTTCATTTCCCAAATATTTATACAGTCCCTCTTGCTCAAGTTCTTTTATATCACATTCCTGTCCCAAACTGATGATTTCTTGGTGCTGTAGGTTTCCTGCTTTAAAGATTGCATTTGAACATTTATCAGGACCAAATGGCATTCTTACATCATTTTAAAATTTTTCACTGCTTGTAGTTGTGTTCCTCATCTAATAAACTATACAGATTTTAATCATCTACAAAACAGAAAGTTTTTACACTTTGTTGTTTTCTGGAGGCCAAGTTGTAGCCATGACCTAATCTGTTAAGTAGACTGCTTAATGGGTTAAGAGCAAGAAAAAAGAGAAGCAGTGACAGTCACCCTGGAATATCCACATTTGAATCTTTATCCCTGGAATAGTAATTTCTCCTTTACTGTGGCCTAACTGCAAAATGGTTTGCTACTGTTCATGTTTGCTGTAATGTAATTGATCAGTCTAAGGTGTGTGTGGGATACTGTCAAATGTCAGCACAGTGGGCTTGCCACAACAACTGTTAGGTCCCCCGGACTGACATCAGCCGCAGCTTGGGCGCCCCACAGCTGTTGCAGCACTTTTTGTGGAGAGGTGGGCAATGCCACATGGTTCACTGGTGCATTGTTTGTGTGTTTAGCATGGGTTGTATAAAAGAGAATGATGTAGCATGACAGGGATGAGACCAACCCTCTTAAATACATTGCTTGTGAGGTGCCCAGAGCTGACATCACCAGCGTATGTTTGAATCGGTGTCTTGTGGAAAGATGGGCAAAGCAACAGGGATGTTCATCGTGCATACAGCTGCAGTCATTACAGATGGGTTATCCTGCCGTCAGGCGGGTCCTCGGTCGGCTGAATTCCAAAGTCTAGGTCCGACGTCGGTGGTCGTCGCTTCTTCCCTGACGTCAGTGCGGCAGGGGTATAAAAGAGGCAGCCGACGCCATTTTCTTCAGTCTTTCTTGCCGCGCGGTGCCCGAAGCAGAAGCAGTTCGCAAGTGCCGGTCGGCCAGCTCCTGAGATTTACGAAAGTATTTCAGCCGAAGTCTTCTTTAAAGCTAAGTACCCCGTTGGGGAAACTTTTCTTGCCTCAGACCGATGTTAGACAAAGTTAATAATTGCATTTCTTGTGGGAAGCAAGTACCGCATAAGGATTTCCACTTTTTCTGTATACCTTGCTTAGGGCCAGACCACGACGTCTTGGCCTGCCGTTTTTGTGCTAGGTTCAACAAGCGCACTATTAAGCGCCGGGCGGAGTTCGCCCTTCATTATTTTGGCAAAAAATTTAATTATATCATGTCGTCGGATACACCGACACCAGTTTTGAGCAAAAGATGCAAAGACAAGGACCGACATCCGAGGTCTGCACCGAGTACGGAGACCACGCTTAGGCCGACTACCGGTTCTCCGGTTCTCAGCGAGGCGCCTACGCAGCCCCTGAATACCGATGAAACTATTTTACCGGTGACTTCAGTAACCGAGGTCGCAGGCTCCTCTGTCTCCATTCCCACTGCAGATACCGACGCCACTCTTGGCGGGGAAACTGAAAATTTAGTCAGGCCTGCCATTTCTGAAGGCGTCTTCAGGCCTTCCACCTTCTCTATTAAATCATTCACTAAATCTAAAGCTGCCATGAAAACTAAAAAACAGGGTCCTCAGACCTCCTCTCAAGGCCCCATGCCTAAAAAGCAGATGTTTATAATGGCTGAGGATTTGATAACTCTCATCAGGGGTTCTCAACCCCCCCTCTGACAAAAGACCCAGATTGGAGGAAGACTACCCTTCCTCAGACCAGGCTTCTATTACCTCAGATCATTCTGAGGACCAGGATTACGCCTATTCCCCTTTCGAAGACTCTGATGCTGAGGAGTCTATTCCCTCTGTCTCTCCCCCCCCCCCCACACTGAGGACTACTCTTTTGGGGAAACCCTGCATACATTGAGGGAACACTTCCACTGGGAAGGCCAAGATTACTCAGATTCCAAGAAAAGGCTCAGGGAATTTCTACTCCAGCATAGGCCCCTGGCTATCCCTCCTGTTTTAGATATTTTGGATGATGTGTACGCAGAAGCCAGCCTTAATCCAGATTCTTTACCTCCAGCCCCTGTTAAACCAGACAGGTATTACCGGGTTCCTGATTCTCACCAGTTCCTTTTATAAAAGCCATACTGCTGACCCCAAAACTATTTCACAGGGTCCCAAGGGAATAAAGGCCTCTACTGCTAAAAACCCTTTACCTTCAGAGAGAGATTCCAGAGCATTAGAAAGGTGGGGGAAAAAGGTGTATACATCTGCCACTTTAACCATGAGGGCATTAAACTGTCAATTTCATATGTTAAAGTACCAACAGTTTTTGTTATCTCAGTTGAAAAGCAAAATGACACAAACAGAACAACCAGATTTGAAAGAGTTGCAGGATTTGTTGCATGGTGCAGAGCAAGTGGATAAACATACCTTGCAGTGTGGTTTTGATGCTTTAGAGGCCTCATGTAGAGCTGCTGTCACGGGGTCTGTTATACGTAGACCTGCTTGGCTCAAAGAGCAAACCTTACCAGATCATGTCAAAGCAAAGTTATTAGATGCACCACTTCAAAAAGATATATTGTTTGGTGTTAAAGCTGAGGAGGTATTAAAGAAAATGGAGGAAAAAGCGAAATCTATGCAAACAGTGAAAGATTTCTTGCAGGTACAACCTCCACGCTTCAGCAGAAACTGGCCTTCAAAAAATTGGTCCTTTCCAGCCACGGACAGACCTCAAAGGGGCAGATACAGATGCCCAAGGGGTAGAGGACAACCTCAAGGATCTTACAGAGCAAGACAATGGCAAGCACCAACCCCAAGAGGTGGAGAAGATAGATCGCAGTCATTTAGAAAACAGACGCAATGACTTCCCCCTATGCCTGCCAAACAAAGCTTTAATGGCAGCACCTTTGGGCGGAAAACTGGCATTATTTTCAAAAACCTAGCACATTTTTTCAGAAGACAAATGGATTCTGGACATTATAGACAGAGGCTACAGGTTCCACTTTCACACCCTTCCAAAAATGAGAGGCATGCCAAACCTGCCACAGAATCAAAGGGCAGAGGCACAAAGACAAATTTCCGCTGTCATGGACATGAAAGCGATTCAATAGGTACCTACAAAAGAACAAGGTCAAGGTTTTTATTCCAGACTATTCCTGGTACCAAGGAAAGACAAAGATTGGAGACCCATCTTAGACCTATCCATCCTAAACACATATCTACAGGTGCCAAAATTCAAGATGCTCACATTACAGCAGCTTCTTTCCATGCTGGGCAAAGAGTCTTGGCTGGTAACATTGGACGTCAAGGAGGCATACCTGCATGTCCCTATCGGACAAGATTGCAGAAGATACCTCAGATTTCTTGCAGGTTCAACCCATTACCAATTCTCTGCATTGCCCTTTGGCTTATCTACTGCGCCCAGAGTGTTTACGAAATGCCTGGCATCAGTAATTGCCTTCTGCAGACTACAAGGAATACAAATCTACCCATATCTGGACGACTGCCTGATCCAAGCGGACAGCAAGGACATTCTATTGCAGCATCTGGCGTTTGTAATAAAACTGTTAAACTACCTGGGATACACAGTGGACAAAAAGAAATCAAAACTAATACCTTCTCAACAGATAATTTTCCTGGGTGCCAGCTTAAATACAATCACCCAGATGGCCTACCTCACGCCAGACAAACAAGGGCAACTGTCTCAATACTTCAACAAAATGGCAACTTTGACCAGACTAACTGCAAGGAAAGTCCTGCAGGCTCTGGGATTCATGGCATCTTGCATCGTACTAATCCCATGTGCAAAGCTGCATATGAGGAAACTACAATGGTACCTAAAAAACTTATGGTCTCAACACAGCCACAGCTTGGAAACAGTTATACCACTCATTCCATGCCTTCAAAAGGAATTTTTGTGGTGGGCTCAAGCATGCCAAAGAAACACAGGTCTCCCTTTCTGTGTACCTCAAGCAACTCAAATCATCACAACAGACGCCTCAGACTACGCCTGGGGAGCACACATGGCAGATCAGTGCATTCAGGGAAAATGGTCCCAAAAAGAGAAGCACCTACACATCAACCAAAAGGAGATGCTAGCCGTGCACAATGCTCTTATGACCTTCAAAGACGTACTGCATCCAGGCCAGCTATTGATGAGGACAGACAACACCACAGTCATGTGGTACATAAACAAACGGGGGAACTCATTCATACCCCCTGTGCAGGCAAGCCATGACCCTATGGAACACAGCACTGGAACTGCAAATTCAACTACAGGCACAATTCCTGCCAGGGAAGGAAAACACACTGGCAGACAACTTAAGCAGAAATATGACAGACCCACACGAATGGAAATTGCATCCTCAAGTTTTCTCAAAGATAACTCAGGCATGGGGACAGCCAGACATGGATCTATTTGCTACCCTCAGAAATTACCAGTTGGAAAAATTTTGTTCAAGGACCTATCATCCACAGGCCTGGAAAGTGGATGCACTCTCTTTCAATTGGACAACATTGACAATCTATGCCTTCCCGCCTCTTCCTCTACTGACCAAAGTTCTATTAAAAGCCAAAGCAGAGAGGCCACAAATGATTCTCATTGCTCCAGACTGGCCACGAAAAAACTGGTATCCTCTCCTAAAGAGCCTGACACACTCCCCACCATGGATCCTACCTCTAGTCCCTCTTCTGTTGTCCCAGCACAACTACAAAACCCTTCACAGCCAGCTCAAAACCCTAAATCTAGCTGCATGGAGAATACCTTAATTTCCCAACAGACTCTCCTCTCCAAGGAGGTGCAGGATGTCATCTTGGAGGCCAGAAGACCCTCTACTAGAAAAGCCTACTCCGCCAAATGGAAACAGTTTTGTTCCTGGAATCAAGAAAAGGGCCAGAATCCTTGGGTAATAAATATACCTCAAATTTTACAGTACCTAGCTGAGATGTTAAACAGTGGTCTTTCCTTCTCCTCCATCAAGATCCACGCTTTGGCCATTTCTACACAGTACAATACAGATCCTCCTTTATTCTCACATCCTCTATTAAGGCAGTGCCTCAGAGGGGCAAAAAATATAACCCCCCCCCCCCCCACGGAAACCACCAGTCCCAGCTTGGGACCTCAACTTCGTATTGGAAAAGCTGACCCTGCCTCCCTTTGAGCCGGCTTCTTCAACAGAGCTACAATACTTGTCATGGAAAACAGCCTTCCTTCTGGCTATTACCTCAGCACGCAGGGTTTCGGAACTACAGGCCCTCGTGGCTGTGCAACCATTCATCATTTTCCATCAGGGCAGAGTTTCCTTATGAACCAACCCTACCTTCATGCCAAAGGTAGTATCCAGTGTAGCTTTGAATCAGACTATTTATTGACCTACCTTTTATCCAAATCCACAGAACAAAGGGGAGAGACTACTACATTCCTTGGACATTCACACACAACTTCGTTATTACTTGGACAGAACAAAGCCATTCAGGAAATCTGAGCAGCTCTTTGTGTCCTATGCTACAGGTGCTCAAGGAAAGGCTATTTCCAAACAGACAATTTCAAAATGGATAGCCCACTGCATATGCTTTTGTTATTCATTTCATGGAAAATCTGTGCCTGTATACATCAGATCCCACTCCACCAGGGCTACAGCTACCTCTGCAGCTTTCCTCAGGGGGGTCCCTACCAAGGACATTTTGGAAGCAGCTACTTGGAGTTCAGTGCGCACTTTCTCCAAGCACTACCACCTTCCACTATACTCAAAATCTAGAGCGGGCTTTGCCGCAGCAGTCCTGCAGGGCATCCTCACCCCTCCTAGTTCCACTTAGTGCCTACCACCCTTACTTAGCTTTGGGATTCTATCCATCTGTAATGACTGCAGCTGTATGCACAATGAAAATAGTACAGTTTTGTACCTACCATAAATGTAGATGTTCGAGTGCTCATACAGCTGCAGTCCAGGTTACCCTCCCTCCATCCCCTCTTAGGACAGGCCTTATGACAAACACCTTTATCATACAACCTATTTGGGGTATTCTTTTATGGTGTATTTGCTTGCAACTGCTGTTTTTGATTTATCTACATTGCATGTTTGCATAATATTATGTTTTGCCTTCCTTCTGGGGGCACCTGACATCTGGTGCAAGAAAAACTGAAGAAAATGGCGTCGGCTGCCTCTTTTATACCCCTGTTGCACTGACGTCAGGGAAGAAGCGATGACAACTGACGCCGGACCTAGACTTTGGAATTCGGCCAACCGAGGACCCGCCTGACGGCAGGATAACCCATCTGTAATGACTGCAGCTGTATGAGCACTCGAACATCTACATTTATGGTAGGTACAAAACTGTACTTTTTCCTTCCCCTTTCTACTTCCTTTCCCAAGGTTTCGTAGTTTCAGTTAGAGATGTCTCCTCTGGCTAGAGGAGATCGTCATTTAAATTCGAGACCTCTCCTCTAGCATTATTCTTAGCTTGTTCCCCCTGTAAAAAAAAAAAAAAAAATTGGGTGTGATAATTGTGCTTTTTTCCTTCTGCTTTATCCTTTTTTGTTGTCTAATTAGTGAAGTATGTCAAAGGATACTGGTAAGGAAGCCAAACAATCTGGCTTCAAAAAGTGTGACTCTTGCACACAGAAGATGTCGCCTACTGATGGCCACACTAGCTGTGTGTATATTGCTTAGGTGCGGTTCATCTGCAGGACATCTGATCTGAAGTAGGAGATTCATTTGTCTGCAACCTGTGGGTTATGGATCCGATATCGGATCCGAACCGGCATGGTTTACCAGCTATGGATCCAAGCTCTCAGCTCCTCCCCTCACCCATAATGCCCTGCTCTACCCTCATGACCCCAGATCTAGTTTGCCGCGCATGGTGACCAGATTGTTTTTCCAGCTCTCCAGCTAAGTGACAGTTTTCTGCTTTTAAATTGTAAAATTTAAGTCTTTTTTTGAATATTTGTGTGAAAGTGTAGGTTTTCCCTTATATATATTTACTTTTTAGTGGTTAATCTAAAATTTTTATATCCCTCCCCTCGCTGGTAGCGTAGTGTGTGTGTTGGGCCTGTGAGTGTTTTTCTTTTCTTTTAAGTTACTTTTCCTTAGTTTAGTAACTTTTAATTGCAGCTTGGGATGTCTGAGCAGCCCAAGGCTATTTTTTCAAAATGCTCCGAGTGTGGCCATATGCTTTCCCCAGCTGATGGCCACACTGTGTGTTAATGCCTGGGGTTGAACACCTCACATCTGGATGTTCCATTTGTGCAGGGTTCAACCCCAGGGCATTGAAGGAGCGGAGGTCCAAGCTTGTTTTGGCGGGCCTTTTGCCGCCGGACTCGGCTCCGACCTCCGCTCCTTCGGGAGTAACCGTACCTACGGTTATTCCCTCCCCGGCTCCCCCTCCTCCTCCTGGGACTCAACCTCCCGCTTCAGGTTCGGAGGAGAGGGACGCTAGGAAAAGGGACCGGAGGGAGAAGCACCATAAGCGGCGGGCCGAGACCTCCGTTTCGGCCCCGCCAGCCAAGCGGGCTTCTCCCCCGGCCCCATTATCGGCTGGATCTCCTCCTTCTCGGCTCTGGTCTCCAGTGTGCTTTTCACCAGGACCTGAGGAGGAGGAGACCCGATCTCCGTCGAGGCTATCGAGGAGGCATTCAAGGCCTACCTCGGTAGCCTCGTCGAGATCAACGTACAGCCTATCGGATGCTGATCTGGACCGGATGATGAGAAGGTTCATCCAGGCCCAGATGCAGATGGGATTGCTCTTGCCTCCCCCCCCCTCTGGGGGGGAGCTCGACCCCCTTTTTCAAGCCGATTGCTCCTTCTCCGACCCGCTACCCGGGTTCGGAGCGGTTGGAGCCGAGCAGCTTCGGAGCCGGGGGTGGGTCGGATCCGATAGTACTTGTTACTTCGGATCCGACCCTGCCCTCGAGTGCATCGAATCCGACCTCTCGGAGCCTGGATCCGAGCCTCGGATCCGGGGGGATCAGTGCTCCTTCGGCGCCGTCTGTGTCGGAGCGCACTGTCCCTTTGGATCCGAGCGCTTCGGCGCCGGCTCCGATCCACTCTTCGGATCCGAGGGAGAGCCGATTGTCGGATCCTTTGGTCGAGGTCGGCTCCCCTTCGGCGTTTGATGTAGTGGAGAGGGCCCTGTTGAGGGTCTCCGGACCCCCGGCACTTGTTTCGGCTCTGTCCCGCGCTCCCTCTGCACTGGGTCAGGCTTCCACCATCCGGCCCTTGGGACAGCCCGCTTCTGTGCCCCAAGCTGCTCCACTGGAACAGGTTGCTGCCTGCGAGGAGTCCTCCGACAGCCCCCCAGAGGATATTCCTCGCAAGCATACGTGCAAAAGGAGGCACATTGATTCCCCCGAGTGTCTCACGGAAGACACGGACTTGGAGGAAGGGGAAGGCTCCCCACGGTCACCCCCCGAGGATGTCTCATTTGGGGACATCATGGAAATGCTCCGTATTAGGGGGGGTGGTCTGCCCCCAAGTCTTCCTCGGACGAGTCCGTGTTCTTGGAGGCATTTGAAGCGGGCCCGTCTACCTCTTGGGTGTCCCCTCCTGCCGACCCCCTGGTGGACCTCATTACCACCAGGGCGTGGAAGGAACCGGACACCGTGGAGCCAATCCCTAAGAGGCCCGATAGGATCCTCAGCCCACCGTCCGACCGTGCCCATTGGAGTAAGGGGCCTCCGGTAGATGCCATGTTGACGGGCGGCCACCAAGAGGGAACTTGCTCAGGAGAGTCCTCAGTCCATCCCCGAGCAAGGAGTCTCGGATGATGGACCGCTTGGGGAAGCGGATATTTAGTTCAGCGACCTTCTCGGTAAGGGCGCTGAACTACCTGGCACACGTCATTAGGATGCAGCGAGATCTCATTAAAGAATACGCTGCATCTCCCCCAGAGTCCATGTCGGAGGAGGACAAGATGCTGCACTCCACACGCATGGCCACTCTTAGATCAGTTACTAATACCTCTATGCGGCTACTCTCCCATGCTACGGAAGGCGCTTAGAGCCGCAGGGGCAGGCCTAGTCACTAGACGCCAGGCCTGGCTCCGCACTGCATTTTTCTGAGCCCTTCAAAGCATCGTTTGCAAACGCACCCTTTGATGGTTCTGCCCTTTTTGGCAAAACCGTTTGCGACACTTTGACCCAGAGCGAGAAGGACGGGAAGACGCTGTCTGCCGTCGGAATCCGCTTCTCTGCACCCCAGAGGCCCTATTCTAGGAACCAAAAGGGTCAGAAGAAGATGTGGTTCTGGAAGTCGCAGCAATCTCAGCCTGCTCCGGACAACCAGTCCTTCCGTGGCAGAGGAGGACAGGGAGGACGCCGCCCTAGAGGCAGAGGGGCTCCCAGGAACTTCGGGTCCAGAGAACCTTTCTCTGAACGACCCGCGCAGCAGCCCTGAAGGGTTGCCCGGCTGCTCCACTCTGGAGGCAGTCGGGGGACGTTTTTCGGAGCACCTAGCGGCATGGGAGTCCATAACATCAGACCGCTGGGTTCTCCAGATAATATCCAGAGGATACTACATCCCTTTTTGTCACACACCAAAATTGAAGTCCCTTCCGGACGTCCCACCCGGTCAAAGGGAGGCCGCTTTGGCAGAAATTGGCCATCTGCTAAAGAAAAGAGCCATCCAGCCCGTCCCCCCAGACCAGATCGGATCAGGGTTCTACTCCAGGTTTTTAGTGCCAAAAAGACGGGGATCTAAGACCAATTTTAGACCTTTCTCTCTTGAACCTGGCAGTTCCCAAGGAGAAGTTCAATGGTCACTCTACAGTCTATTCTCCCCCTTCTGGGAGAAAATCACTGGATGTGCTCCATAGACCTCAAGGATGCGTACTACCACATTCTCATGGACAGACGCCCAGGAGGTTTCTCCGCCACGGCTAGGAGCCAGTCACTACCAATTCCGGGTCCTTCCCTTTGGTCTCACCACAGCCCCCAGGGTGTTCACCAAAGTACTAGCAGTGGTAGCGGCCCACCTGAGGCTTCAGGGGGTGCAGGTCTTTCCCTACCTAGACGACTGGCTCCTTACCGCCCCAACAAGGCATCTACTACTCTTGGCGCGAGACTCCTTTCTCCATCTTGCTCCCAGTCTGGGCATAACTATAAATACAAAAAAATCCAACCTAGCACCCTCACAGTTAATAGATTTTATAGGGGCCAGGTTAGACACAAGGAGTTCAAAAGCCTTCCTCACTGCGGACAGAGTTCAAAATCTGCAGCTCCAGGTGCGGGCCATTCTCCTCACAAATCAAGTTCCGGCGGAGTTGGTCCTGAGGGCTCTAGGGTCCATGGCGTCTGCTATAGCACTTCTTCCTCTCGCCAGACTACATATGCGCATCCTCCAGTGGACTCTTTTAGTACAGTGGTCTTACCTTGCTTTTCCTATGCATCATCCCATTGCGATCAGCAAGGCTTGCAAGCGGTCCCTCCTGTGGTGGCTTCACTCCCCAGATCTCCACAGAGGCCGCCCATTTTGTGCTTCTCCCCCTCTCGCCACGGTGACCACGGACGCCGCCCGCCTCGGGTGGGGCATTTGCAGGCCGGACCGTCCAAGGCACGTGGAACGATTCAGAGACCTCACTGCATATCAACGTCCTAGAGATGAGAGCGGTGCTCTTAGCGTTGCTAGCACTTCAAGACTTTCTTCCCCTGGGAACAATTGCGATTCAATCGGACAACATGTCGGTTGTCTGGTATATCAACAAGCAGGGAGGAACCAGGTCTTACCCTCTTTGTCGAGAAGCCATGAGGGTTTGGGAATGGGCAATCTCCACCAACCGCTTTCTCATAGCAACGCACATTCCGGGTCGGTCCAACATCCTGGCGGACAAACTCAGTCGCACCATTCTAACCCCTTACGAGTGGTCTCTCAATTCTCAAGTAGCGGAAAACGCATATTCGCACGGTGGGGAACTCCTTCTTGCGATCTTTTTGCCTCTCCCTCAAACACCAAGTGCGACAGTTTTTTAGCTCTCATTCCTCCTCCTGGAGGCTCTCCAAGAGACGCTCTGGTGCATGCTTGGCCACCCGGTCTTCTGTATGCTTATCCCCCCTTGCCTCTGATGCTCCAGGTTCTTCAGAAAGCGTCTCGGGTGGGTTGCAGAATGATTCTCATTGCTCCGTTTTGGCCTCGACAGATCTGGTTTCCCTTCCTAAGGTCTCACTCTGTGAATCCTCCTTGGATTCTAGATCCAATCCCGGATCTGATAACTCATCCATCCTGCCTGTCTCCTCCGAACCTGGACAACCTGAAGCTGACCGCTTGGCTGCTCCAGTTCCACTCTTGATCAGGACTCCCGGTATTTCATCCCCTGTTAAGGCTATCCTGGTGGCCGCTCATAAACCTTCCACTAGGAAAATCTACCGTAGCAAGTGGAAACGGTTCTCTTTGTGGGCGGAGCGGCAAGGCCTGAATCCATTCACTGCTCCTCTCCCTTTGGTGCTTGATTTCTTAACCAATCTTTTTAACAATGGTGCTAGCAGTTCCACGGTCAAAGTACAACTGGCAGCAATTTCACATTATCACATTGGTCATGACTCTAATCCACTCATGTCAGCCAAGCTGTGTAAAATTTTCCTTAAAGGTACTTTCCTTCTCAGGCCCCCTGTAAAACAAGCGGTTCCTCCCTGGGACCTCTCTTTAGTTCTTCAGGCTTTGACCGCTCCCCCCTTTGAACCTGCGGCTACGGTAGATCTCAAATTCTTGTCGTTCAAGACTGCCTTTTTAGTAGCCATTACTTCGGCCAAGAGAGTTTCGGAGCTCCAAGCATTATCAGCTAAACCTCCTTACTTGGTCTTTCATCCGGACCGTGTTTACCTCAGGACCAACCCGTCCTTTCTTCCTAAAGTAGCTTCTGAAGCAAACATTAATCAGTCTATTAACCTCCCTGTTTTCTTCCCTAAATATGAAAACAAAGGTGAATATAAGCTTCACTCCTTAGATGTTCACAGGCAACTTAGATTTTATCTAAACAGGACAGCTGGTCATAGGCAATCCGACCAGTTGTTCATTTCCTTTGCTAAATTTAATTTGGGCAAGCCAATCTCTAAAGTCTCTCTGTCTCGTTGGATTTCACAATGCATCTTGTTGGCTTATCAAGCTTCAGGAAGGCCCGCACCGGAGAGTGTACACGCTCATTCAACCCGGTCAGTTTCTACTTCTGCAGCCTTTAAGGCTAGGATTCCTCTAGATGATATTTGTGCAGCAGCCACATGGACTTCATCTCATACTTTTATTTCCCACTATAAGTTGGATCTTGCATCTAGGGGTAGAGCATCATTTGGCTCCGCGGTGCTCCGGAATATCCTTCCATGATGGCCGCCCAAGATTCAGGTAGCTGGGGACACTGTCCCACAGGTTGCAGACAAATGAATCTCCTACTTCAGATTTAGAAGTTATGTACTCACCATAACGTTCCATCTGAGTAGGTGTATTCATTTGTCTGCAACCATCCCGCCCTCCTATCCCCCTGGCCTTTCAGTTTCCTGCATATGGTCTGTTACCCTTTTCAGGGTGTTTTCTTGCTATTGGCAAACTCGATCTGAGGTCATGAGGGTAGAGCAGGGCATTATGGGTGAGGGGAGGAGCTGAGAGCTTGGATCCATATCTGGTAAACCATGCCGGTTCGGATCCGATATCGGATCCATAACCCACAGGTTGCAGACAAATGAATACACCTACTCAGATGGAACGTTATGGTGAGTACATAACTTCTAATTCTGTCAATCATGGATTGAGTTCCAGGGTCCTGCAGGAACGTAAAAATAAGCTTATTCTAAGGGGTCTACTTAAGGGACTGTTTGATGTGGCTATTGAAGGGAATCAGCCATCCAAGTCCTCATCTGAGAAGTCTTCCAAAAAATCTTCGGTGGCTCTGGATTCTGAGCCGACCAAGAAAACTGAGAAACCTGCATCTTTGGACCTGAAGGCTGTCGGGCCCGAGAAGACAACAACTCCATCGGTTCCAGAGCAGGTTAAAGTAGAGTCATCTGCATATTGAATGTAATTAGCATTTGGAATGGCGAAATGGAGGTCAGTGATAAAAATGGAAAAGAATAGAGGACCCAGAATAGATCCCAGGGGACTCCAAGGGAACTGGAAAGGAGGTTGGATAGTTTATTTTGCCATAGGATGGCTTGTTGTCTATTGCAAAGATATGATTGAAACCACTGGACAGAATGATTCTATAAGGAAATTGCATTCAAGGTAGAAATAAGTAGTTGGTGGTTAATCATATCAAAAGCCTTTGAGAGATCTAGAAAAAGGGCTGAGGATGGTCTATTGTTGTTTCTATTATAGTTAATAGCATCAGAGAAGCGCTGTGGAGGTACTATTATGTGGTTGAAAGCCATGCTGAGATTTTGCCTGTAGATGGTTCTGGATTAGATAGTGCAGAAGCTGCTTATGGATGCGCTTTCCATAATTTTAGCCAGTGATGATAAGATAACTGTAGGCCTATAATTGGAGAGATCAGTGGAGCTACCACCTTTATGTAGAGGTATTTCATGAGAAGTTTTCCAGAGAGAGGGGACTGTAGCTTCTGATATGCTATGGTCGATCAGGATGGAAATGGGATATGCTATGACGTTTGCAGCTTTTTGCAGGTATTATGCAGGGAGATGGCAGCAGGTGGGATAGTGGGTTTTAGTTTTTTGATTGGGTAGCAGATAATGGATGTAGAGACTGGAAGGAGGCTAAAGGAGAATTGGGTACTGGGAATTTGAAACTGCAAGTTAGAGGAACACTTAGGTAGTTGACTGACTAGGGCCTGGATGGTCTCCGTGAAGAAATTATTAAAGTTATTAGCAACATCCTCCGATGATTTATCAGTGGAGGCTGCTTGAGTAGTTGTGGTAGATTGACCTGGGTGCAGTAGTTTATTTATACCTGCCCAAAACTTTTGAGGGTATTTTTCATTTCTGTTCTGAAGATGAAAGTAGTATTTTTTTTATCCAGTAAGATGGCTCTTTTAGTCTCATTTCTAAGTTGCCGAAATTTGTTATGAGCCTGAGGAGATGTAGTGGAATGCCACGTGGCCCAAACCTTATTTCTGAGCGAGATTCTTAATTTGGTTTCCTTAGAGAGTCATGGCGCAGTTTTTGCTGTAATCACAATGGTTTGGGCAGGAGCATGGGAGTCCAGGATGGCTAGGAATTTTTCATTAAAGTAAGAAACACCTTCATCTAGGGGTAAGTTTTTCAGGGGGGATCAATTGCATGATTTAAGTTCCTCTTGAAACTTGGTAAGGCCAACGTTCTTGTTATTTCTAACTGTTCTGTAGGTGGGCTGGTGGGGGGTTATTGGTTTTGTGTTTAATTATATAGGTGAGAAAGTGATCATTGAGGTCATCGGGGAGAGTTTCAGACGTATACATTTGGGGGTGACTATTGATAAGAATCCAGTCTAATATCCTTTCTTTGCTATTCGATTTATCTATCCTGGTAGAGGATGATAATTGTTTGGGTAAATCCATATAGGTTAATATGGGTAGTGGGAGATTCTGAGGAACAGGTGTTCCAATCTATGTTAAAATCACCAAGTACTATAGTTTCTGGGGGATAGTTACTAGCTAACCACTGGAGGAGATCTTCAAGGGTTTTGGTATTATTCCCTGGAGGAATGTAAATACAGACAATATTTATGCTTTTGAAATGATTGATCCTAAGTTTGGTAGATAGAATTTCTGCATTGTTGTGCTGAAGAAGTTATATGGGGTCAATATTAACAGAGTTGATTTGAAGAGTACAGCTACTCCACCTCCCTTCGTAGTGGCATGAGCCAATGTAAGTATGTTATAGCCTGGAGGTAAAACTTCAATATCTGAGGTTGTTGGTTTTAGCCAAGTTTCAAATAGACACAGAATATCAGGAGAGTGTTAAGAGGGAATGCAGGTTTTGTACCTTATTATTCATACTTCTAATATTTAGATGGAAAGCCAGGAGGGAGTTGAGGGACCTATTTATTGACAGTCCTTTGGTAGTGCTGTTAAAATGAGAACTGGAGTAATCCAGCATTGATGGGCCTGGGTTGGGGGGATGTCTCCATCCATAATAAGGTTATAGTGTAGACTTACAATGAGTTTTTGGAATTGGTTTATTATTTTATAATAGTGTTTGGATTTTGACCTAATATGCCTAGAGTAAATAGGCTGATTTGTTATGGCAGTTGAGTCAGATGCAGGAAGTATTATGCGGTGCCCTTCAAGATTTACTGTAAATTGAGTATTGATTATGCCCAAGGACGTCCCATTGGGTGATCCACTCTATTCTGAAACTTCCCCAGAGTATCTCTCTGAAGAGGTCCCATGGAAAAGGACTTGTAAGAGGAAACATTTAGACTCCCCTGCGTCTGTCACGTTGGATACGAACTTATCAGAAGGGTCCCCACAGTCACACTCTGAGGATGTCTCCTTTTCAAACATCTTAAAGATCCTGAAGCAGAGAGGTGGCTGGAAGATGCTCTCCCCTTCTGAAGATGAGTCTGTATACCTGGAGGCATTTGGATCTTGACCCTCCACCTCTTGGGTGTCTCCGCCTTTCGACCAACTCCTTGGCGTAGTCAGTCGAAAGGAGTGGGGCTCTCCAGAATCTGCGGAATCTCTTCTGACGAGGCCCAGCAAGTTTATTACTGTCCCAGACGACAAGCACTTCTTAACCAGAGGTGTCCCAGTAGATGCTATGGTGGTGGCACCAAGGAGGAATTAGCTGAAACTTCATCTGTACATCCGCTGAATAAGGAGTCTCGAATTGTGGACAGATGTGAGAAGCGTGTATTTTCTTCAGCGGCCTTTACTCTTAGGTCTCTGAACTATTTATCCCATTTTACCCAACTTCTGAGGGATCTCCTGAAAGAGATAGGAGATACCCTCCAGGGTGCTACAGCTGCAGGGGTGCCAGACAAGATAAACTCTCAGCTTGCGACTCTAAATTATGTAGTAACCTCCTCCATGCGCCTCATCTATGCAGCTGATGGAGCAAGTAGGGCTGCAGGCACAAGAATAGCTCTGAGGAGGCATTCCTGGATGCTCCTTTGCGAGTTTGCTGAATCCTTTAAGTCTTCCTTTATAAATGCTCCTTTTGACGGCTCATCTTTGTTCGGGCCAAAAGTTAGAGAGACTCTTACCGGGTGCGAACAAGAAGGCAAAACTCTGTCTGCCATGGAAGTAACATTTTTCCATCCCTACCAGGCCTTATCCCAAAGGTCAGAAGGGTGGAAAAATGTGGTTCCAGAAATCCCAAAGAGCTTCGCGAGATGCATGTGGTGAATTTTCCCCCAGGGCCAGAGGGGGAAATTATGCAAGATGCCACGTTCGCGCAGAGGGGGTCCGCAGAATTAGGGCGACAGAGAGATGTTCTCTGGTAGGACCTTCCAGCTCTTCTGAAAGGAGGCCCACCTGTTCACCTCTGGAGGCAATCAAGGGCAGATTATCACTGTACCCAAAGGCCTGGCTCAACATCACTCAAGACAAATGGGTACAGTCGGTTATATCCAGGGGATACAACATACCCTTCTCTTCTCCACCCCCTCCATCAAGATCAATGCCGGACATCCCACCCAGTCAAAGGGATCAAGCAATCCTAGAAATCCAAAGGTTGCTAGAAAAAAAAAACGAGTCATCCAAGAAGTCCCCACAGACCAAATTGAATCCGTGACTTGCTCAAGGTTCTTTTTAGTTCAAAAAAAGACAGGGGGCTGGAGACCAATCTTGGATCTCAGCAAGTCTGTAAAAAAAAGTTCCGGATGGTAACACTGCAGTCTATACTCCTTTTTCTGGGACAAGAAATATGCTCAATAGATCTTCAGGATGCGTAACACCATATAAAGATGGACAGGTGATCCAGGAGGTCTCTATGCTTCTGGCTGGGAGCCAGTCATTACCAATTCAGAACTCTGCCCTTTAATCTCACTACAGCCCCCAGAGTGTTTAACAAATGCATGGCAGTAGTCACGGCTCACTTGAGGCGTCTTGGATTCCAGGTGTTTCCGCACTTAGATGACTGGCTCCTGACCGCCACCACAGAGCATTTACTGACCAAGGCAAGGAACACCACAATTCATCTCTGCTCAGAGCTAGGTATTACCATAAATTTAAAAAAAATCTGCCTTGTTGCCTACACAGCATATTACCTTCATAGGGGCAGATTTAAACACAAAACACACGGTAGCAAAACTGCCTTACGACAGGGTACAAACGCTGCGTCATCAGCTATCAGTCTTGCTCATGAGGAGGAAAGTGCAGCCAAAGTTTGTTCTCAAAGTACTGCGTTCAGTGGCAGATGCAGTAACATTAGTCCCACTGGTGTGTCTACACATGAGGGCATTACAGTGGCTACTCTTTGCTCAGTGGTTCATGCAGGAGTTACCCATATCACACACAATCCTCATTACGGACACCTGCAAGAAGGACCTACAATGGTGGCTTCAGTTCACACAGGTAATGATAGGCAGACCATTTGTTCTCCCCCATCCAGTTGCTACACCACTTGCATATCAATGTATTGGAGACTAGAGCGATGCTTCTGGCATTGCAAGCATTCCAGAGCTCTCTTCCTACAGGTTCGATTGCGATACAGACAGACAATATGTCCGTGGTGTGGTACATCAATAAACAAGGCGAAACCAAATCCTACCCTCTGTTGAGAGGCTGAAAGAGTATGGCAAAGGGCAATTTCTTCTCACTGTTTTCTATCTGCCACGCACATTCCAGGGAAATCCAACATGATAGCGGACAAATTAAGCTGTGCAATTCTTATGCCTCACGAGTGGACCCCGAAACAGGAAATTGCGAACCAAATTTTTTGCAAGTGGGGCCAGCCTTGCTGCTACCTCTTTGGCATGTCAATGAACTCCAAATGCAGCAGTTACCTTGCCCTAATCCCCCCTCTGGGGTGTCCCCAAGGGATGCACTTGTTCACGATTGGCCTCCGGGACTTCTTTATATCTTTCCCCATAGTTCTCCAGAAAGCCAAATTGTTGTCGCAAACTAATTCTTATTGCTCCATACTGGCCTCGTCAAATCTGGTTCTCTTTCCTATGGCCCCATCTCCAGGAGGAGCCTTGGATTCTGGACCCAGAGCCAGATCTTCTGACCCATCAGTTGGGAGCGCTTCATCCAAACCCTCAAGCTGACAGCTTGGTTGCTCCAATTCCTGTCTTAGCCAGGCTTCTGAATATATTCCCAGCAATGCGACACATTCTGGTTTCTTGTCATAAGACTGGAACTAGAAAATTGTATGCTAGCAAATTTTAGCAGAGATTTTCAGTCAAGATGCAGCGGCAGCTACTATACGAGTACAATTCGCTGCCTTATCTAACTACCATGTAGGAGACATGGGATCAAAAATAATTTCTCACAGATTATAAAAAGCCTTTCTGAGGGGTACATTCCTATTAAGACCTCTAGTAAGAGAACTTCCACCTCCCTGGGATCTAAGTTTGGTACTGACTACCTTAATTCTCCCTCCATTCGAGCCAGCTTCTTCTTGCCCACTGAAGTTCCTTACATGGAAGACCATCTTTTTGACAGCCATTACTTAGGCTAGGAGGGTTTCAGAACTACAAGCCCTGTCTATTCATCCTCCCTATTTAGTTTTCCACAAAGACAGTCTTTCTCTCTTAGAACATACCTTGGGCAGAAAAGAAGGATTTGTTCCGAGTCCAACTTGAATCCATCCATTGACCTGTCTTTTTTTCCCCAACTATGGCAACAAGCCAGAATACAAGCTTCACCAATTGGATGTCCATAGGCAGTTACATTTCTGTTTACGTAGAACAAAATAGTTTAGAAAATCTGACCAATTATTTGTCTCATTCTGAGAGACTAGAAATGGGGCGCCAGTTTCAAGGGTCACTTTATCTAAATGGCTTTCAGACACCATTACTTATACATACAGCTCTCAGCATAAGCAACTGCCAGGTAAAATTCGAGGCCATTTGACTAGAGCTATGTCGACTTCCACAGCATTCCAAGCCAGACTACCTTTGGATTCAATTTGTGCGGTAGCCACATGGGTCAATTCTCATACTTTTATTACTCATTTCAAAGTAGAAATGGCCTCCTGGAACAGGGCTTCCTTTAGTTTCACTGTTCTGAAGAGTTTATTCCCTTGAGCCACCCGAGATGAAAGGTACTGGGGACGTTGTCCCAACCATCAAGAATGAAGGCGAGATAGGACAACATAACATAAAGAAGATGTTCTTCGTGTTTCACTGTTGCAGTCATCACATTTGGGTTATCTGCTTGCAGTAGCCCTCAGTCGGCCTGATTAACAAAATCTTGGGTCCTGCGTTGGTTGCTGTCCCTTCTTCTATGACGTCAGGGGTATAAAACATGCAGCCGATGCCATTATATCAGTCTTTCTTGCCGTGCGGTGCCCGAAGCAGAAGCAGTTCGCAAGTGCCAGTCGACCGACTCCTGAAATTTTCGTTTTCGAGTTTCAGAACCGAAGTCTTCAACTATAGCTAAGTATCCCGTTGGGGAAACTTTTTCTTGCTCCTTACTGATGTCAATAAAAGTTAATAATTGCATTTCTTGTGGAAAGCAAATACCTCACAAAGATTTCCATTCGTACTGTATTCCTTGCCTAGGCCCTGACCATAACGTACCTTGCTCTCGGTTTTGTGCTTTATTTAATCAATGCACTATCCATCGTTGGTATATTTTCGCCTCTAAATATTTCGGTTCTCAGTTCAGTTATCCAGAAATGTTGTTGGTAAGCCATCCGACTACCGGTATTCTGAAAAAACGCAAAGATAAAGACAGAGACAGGCCGCCTAGGTCCAAAGCTGCCGACGACACTTCTAAGCCAGTTGCCAGCTCCCCAGTACTCGGTGAGGCGCGTTCGCAGCCCCTGTTAACCCCTACTTCTGTTTCGTAGGCCTCTACTGAGACACATTCGGAGTCCGATATGCTGTGAGATGCTTCAACTGTGGAACCTGCGGATTTCTCTACCTTGGATGGGCCCAGAGCCGTTGTGCAGGCACCGGCTTCTGAGGGTGTATTCAGGTCTGTGGACTTGAATATTAAACCAACGCCTCCTTCTTCTTTAAGGCCTAAACCTCGAGCCATGCCTAGAAAACCGACGCCCAGGCCACATGCTCAAGCCTCTATGCCGAAAAAACAAATAAGGATGGCTGAAAATCTTATAACTTTAATCAGGGGAAGCCAACCTCCCTCTTCTAAGAGACCTAGGACTGAAATTGTTTACGACTCTTCTGACCAGGATTCTGATTTTTCTGATTCTTCTAGTTATCTGGATTTACCCTTATCTACTTATGAGGATTCTGATGCAGAGGATCCTCTTCCCTCTGCTTCCCCTTCAGAGGATTTTTCTTTTGGTGAAACCTTGCACACTCTAAGGGAGCATTTCCACTGGGAAAGCCAGGATTTTTCTGATTCGAAAAATAGGCTTAGGGATTTACTCTTGCCTCAGCATAAAAGCCAGGATTTTTCTGATTCGAAAAATAGGCTTAGGGATTTACTCTTGCCTCAGCATAGGCCTTTAGCTATACCTCCTGTATTAGACATTGTTGATGATGCCTTTTTGGAATCAAGTTTGGCCCCTAATTCTTTGCCTCCTGCTCCCAAAAAACCTGACAGATATTGCAGGGTTCCTGATTCTCACAAGTTCCTTTTTAAAAATCCTATTGCGGATCCAGAGACTATTTCACAGGGACCCAAGGGCATTAAGGTCTCTACTGCCAAAAACCCTACCCCTTCTGATAGAGATTCCAGGGCGCTGGATAGATGGGGTAAGAAGGTTTACACTTCTGCAGCCTTGGCCATTAGGGCCTTAAACTGTCAATTTTGTATGTTAAAGTATCAACAGCATATTATTGGATTGCTTAAACAGAAAATGATGTTGATTCCTGACTGTGCTGAAAATAAGGAATTACAGGATTTAATGCATTCTGCTGAACAGGTTGGAAAACATACTTTGCAATGTGGGTTTGATTCTTTAGAGGCCTCTTGCAGGGCTGCTGCCACTGGGTCTGTACTCAGAAGGCATGCTTGGCTTAAGGAGCAATCTTTGCCTGATCATGTTAAAGCTAAATTGTTGGATGCTCCCTTAAATGAGGGCCGCCTGTTTGGCAACAAAGCTGAGGAAGTTCTTAAAAAGATGGAAGATAAAGCTAAATCTATGCAAACCGTTAAAGATTTCTTACAAGTTCCGCCTCCAAGTTTAAGTAGGCATTGACCCTCTAAGAATTGGTCCTTTCCGGCTCCTTCCAGGCCTTCTCAGTGCAAACCCAGACACAGCAGAAATCCCAGGTTTCAGTCCCAGGGTATGCACAAGACTAAGCAGTGGGGGCTTCCGCTGCCAAATCTGGGAGTAGTAAGACCCCCCTATGGAAAACTGTCTGAATGACTTTATTTTAAAACTTCCAAGCTCTTCTCAACTGAATGCTCCTTTAGGGGGAAAGATTGGTCTGCAGGCCAAAAACTAGGAACTCATTACCCAGGACAAATGGGTTTTAAATATAGTGTCCCAAGGATACAGATTTCACTTCCACACATTACCAGTGCCAAAAGGTTGGCCAGATCTACCCTCAAATCAGTGGGCAGAGGCTGAAAAGCAAATACTCTCCTTTTAAACATAAAGGCTATTCAAACTGTACCAGAAGGGGAAAAAGGAAGAGGTTTCTACTCAAGACTTTTCCTGGTACCCAGAAAAGACAATTTATGGTGTCCTTTTCTGGACCTGTCTACTCTAAACACCTTTTTGGTGATTCCAAAATTCAAGATGCTGACTCTTCACCGGTTGCTTCCTATGCTAGGAAAAGATGCCTGGATGGTAACACTCGATTTAGAGGAAGCATACCTGCACATCCCAATCAGAGAATCTTGCAGAAGATACCTACGCTTCAAAGCAGGCTACATTCACTACCAGTTCTCTGCACTTCCCTTTGGCTTATCTACTGTGCCCAGGGTGTTCACAAAGTGCCTAGCCCCAGTCATCGCATTTTGCAGGCAAAGAAATATTCAGATATACCCATACCTGGACGATTGTTTAATTCAGACAGAAAGCCAGAACATACTTTTGAATCATCTGGCCTTTGTACAAAGGGTCTAACTTGTCTGGGTTATACCATAAACGAAAAGAAATCACACCTGGTACCCTGTCAACAAATCATATTCCTGGGAGCAATCTTGAATACAACTTCCCAGATGGCTTTCCTCACGCTAGAGAAACAAATTCATTTGAAAACCTACTTCAGACAATTGGCCACAAAAAACCTTTTATCTGCAAGGCAAATACTACACGCCTGGGGGTTCATGGCTTCTTGCATTCTTCTAATTCCATATGCAAGACTGCATATGAGGAAACTACAATGGTATCTAAAAAGCCTATGGTGTCAACATTCTCAGGACCTAGAAGCAATGATTCCCATCATACCTTGCCTACGCCTAGACTTTCTTTGGTGGGCAGAGGCTTACCATCAAAACAAGGGACTACCATTCACACCATGCCCTGCTGCCCAAACCCTAACAACAGATGCATCAGATTATGCTTGGGGGGGGGGGGGCTCACCTGGCAGGGAAGTGCATTCAGGGCAAATGGAACCCAAGTCAAATGCACTTGCATATCAATCAAAAAGAAATGTTAGCTGTACAGAATGCTCTGACAGCCTTCAAGGACCACATTCTTCCAGGACAGTTAATGGTAAAGATGGACAACACCACTGTTATGTGGTACATAAACAAGCAGGGGGGTACACATTCTTACCCCCTATGCAGACTAGCCATGGCATTGTGGAACACAGCCTTGAGCTACCAAGTGCATCTACAAGCTCAAGTCCTGCCAGGAAAACTTATTACACTGGCAGACAAACTAAGCAGAAACCTCATGGACCCACACGAGTGGAAGCTGGAGCCAAGTATTTTCAACATACTCACAAGCAAATTGGGGATCCCAGATATAGACCTGTTTCTACCCCCAGAACTATCAACTGGACAAATTTTGAACAAGGACTTCCCACAAACAAGCTTGGAAAGTGGATGCTGTGTCCTTCAGCTGGAAAAACCTATCCGTTTACACCTTTCCTCCTCTGCCTCTGCTCTCCAAAGTACTAGTAAAGATCAAACAAGACAAACCAAGGACGAGCTTGATTGCACTAGACTGGCCACACCAACACTGGTACCCCCTCTTGGGCAGTGTGCCACTGTTGGCCCCATGCCACCTGCCTCAGACTCCTACCCTATTGTCTCAGCAGGAGAACCAGATTCTGCACCCTCAGCTTCATACACTGAACCTAGAAGCCTGGCTAATTACCTAATCTCTTCCTTACCATCCCTCAGTAAAGCAGTGATGGATATCATTTTAGTGGTAAGGGGGCCTAGTACTAGAAAATCTTATGCTGAAAAATGGAAAATATTCTGTGCCTGGAACCAGTCTCAAGGGATGAGCACAACAGTGCCCAGTTTACCTCAAATTTTACAATACTTAACTGAGATGCTTCACAAGGGCCTGTCTTTCTCCTCCATCAAAATTCATGCCTCAGCCATTTCAGCTCATTATAACACAGAACCTCCCCATTTCTCTCATCCACTGCTTAAGCAGTTCCTCAGAGGGGCCAAAAATCTACAACCACCCAGGAGAGCCCCAACTCCAGCCTGGTACCTTAACTTTGTATTGGAAAAGCTCACCCTGCCTCCTTTCGAGCCAGCTGCCACTGCAGATTTAAAATTCCTCTCTTGGAAAACAGCTTTCCTTTTAGCAATCACTTCAGCAAGAAGGCTATCTGAATTACAGGCCCTCATGGCAGTGGAGCCCTTTATCATCTTTCATGCAGACAGGGTATCCCTCAGGACCAGTCTCTCCTTCATGCCCAAGGTGGTATCCACTGTGGCCCTTAATCAGTCTATTCATTTGCTAACCTTCATTCCTAACCCACACAATAAAGGGGAACGGATACTGCACTCCTTAGATGTGCACAGACAACTTAGATTCTATTTGGACAGGACTAAACATCAAAGGAAATCTGGCCAACTGCTGGTGGCATTTGCTGCAGGGGCAGAGGGGAAGGCTATTTCAAAGCAAACCATTTTCAAATGGACAGGCTGTTGCATTAATTTCTGCTACAAGTACCATCAAAAACCTATCCCACAGGGGATCAGACCCCACTCAACCAGGGCTGCATCTACCTCTACAGCCTTTCTCAGAGGTGTCCCTGGCAGGGACATCCCAGAAGCTGCTTCCTGGAGTTCAGTACATACTTTCACCAAGCATTACCATCTGCCAATTTTCTCTAAATCCAGAGCTGGCTTTGCCACTGCAGTCTTGCAGGGCCTTATAGCTGGTCCTAATTCTATCTAAATTCCTCCGCTCATCCTTAGCTTTGGGAATCTACCCAAATGTGATGACTGCAACAGTGAAACACGAAGAACATGGTACAGTTGTGTACACTTACAATATTGTAGATGTTCGAGTGTATTCAGTGTTGCAGTCCTCGTTACCCTCCCTCCAGCCCCCTTTCTTCTTTGGGCTATACCTCTACTCTGTAAATACACAGCAAAAGGAGGCACAGCACACAAACGGAGCCAAGGAACAGCGTGTCTCTAAAATAACAAAATATAGTCATTCACCATACGCACGCTTCCCTTGTTAAAACGCTAAAGACACTCCAACAGTTCCACTGATGCGTTTGCAAGTATACTGATATGCACCACCACCAAGAATATTGGCAAAACCAATCAAAAAGTAAAACAAAACGTTTTATTCAGAAGGAAAAACGTGAGCGCTTTCGCCAATAGGCTTCATCAGACTCTACTTTACTATGCTCAAAAGCATTTTGGTGTATTTGCTTTTTTGTTGGAGGTATTACCTTGTATATTTATAGATTTAATTGCTTCCTATTAAGGGGGCACCTGACATCTGGGGCAAGAAAAATTGATGTAATGGCGTCGGCTGCATATTTTATACCCCTGACGACCCGACGTCATGGAAGAAGGGACAGCAACCGACGCAGGACCCAAGAATGTGTTAATCAGGCTGACTGAGGGCTACTGCAAACAGATAACCCAAATGTGATGATTGCAACAGGGAATACACTCTAACATCTACATTTATGGTAAGTGTACACAACTGTACTTTATGTACTCACCATAATGTTCTATGTTTGCTGTCCCTAATCCCCCCCCCCCCACCTGGAGGATTGGGAGGAATTTCTGGAATTGGTCATAAAGTTCTCTTGATTCCCTTGTCTCATGAGACATGGGCTATGGATTTTTAAGTTGACCGTTTTTATTCCTTTTCTGGTTACATTAGTCTAGTGATAAGTGTTTGCAAACAAGATCTGGGGAACTGTCGCCCGGCATCATGGGATAGGGTGTAGTCTCAAGCCAGTGAAGGCTCTCGAGCTTTAGTATTAGGCTAGTCGGAACCACTGCTCATTTCCGAACCCACAAAAAAGCCAGCAACCACCTAAGTCCAACAAATAGAAGGCAAAATGTGCAGACAAACGTAATTTATTGAAGACTTCTTTAAGTGCGAAAGATTACATACACTTTTCGTCAGGTCTCCTGCCCCAACTTCCTCAGAAAGAACACTAACCAACAGTTAAACTACGCTATATATATATATCAATTACTCCAATTAACCTATTAGATAAAGTTTTCAAACTTTTAAAGTAACATAAACTTCATTAAAAAATTTGATCCTAAAAATCTAAAAAACTAAATGTATAAGAATAATTGATATGTAATTTGTGTAAAAACAATATATAAAAACTTAATATTTTCTCAAAATCAAATCTGTATGTGTATATACATAGTAAATGGTACCTATAGTACAAATATAAATATGTTCATATATGTATGTTGTGCATATAAAGTATATGTATATGTATAACAATATCGTGAAACTAAGAAAAACAATGTTCAATATTCTCTATGCATTTCTTATGTACTATGTCCTACACTAATAAACAATGCCCAAAAAATATTACTATAAGGTTACAACATTTTTTATTTATATTTATTTTTATTTATTATTTCTTATTTCTTAAACAGGGCTTTAAATAGGGCTTTAAATATAATCTAGAGGAACCTACAAATGAACCATGAATATTATTATTCGTGAATGCATTCAAACTATAAATGTATGTGAAATCAATAACTTTTACAAAATTTATGATACAATTTCTAATACAATTTACAATTACACAAAAAAATACGTATACTTTTAAGTTAAATTCATGTATTAAAACTTTAAAAAAAATTTTTAAAAGCTATACAAAGTTATATAAAATATGTAAACTATGTTGGTTTAGCATGGACAAAAACATATTGTGTTAGCACTAATAAAATAAATTACCTCTCCAGGTTTTTTAGTCTTAAAATACATTTAAGAGAACACATTTCATTTATACCAGGTGGCCTACACGCATTGGTTCTAAGCTGCCAGATGAGTTCTTTCCTTTCTAATTTCAACCCATTGTGACCCCCTCTTCCATCAGAAACCAACTGGTCAATGGCCCTAAACTTGAAACTATGCCCTGAAAAATCAGCGGCATGCCTAATAGCATTCTCCATCTTCTTGGCATTTATATTATAAATATGCTCTTTTATTCTATCACATAGTTTTCTATCGGTCTTTCCTATATAGAATGCTTGGCATTGAATACACTTAGCTAAATAGACCACCTGCTTACTATTACAATTATATTTTAATACTGATCTGTAATACTTATTGTTTATAACAAACTTATTTCCTTCATCTATAAATTTACAACATCTACACATAAGGCACTTGTGCATACCTACCTTAGTTGTAAACGAATGTCCCTTCCTTTGCAAAATCTCCTTGAGGTTATTACCTCGTCTAAAAATTATTTTAGGCTTGTCCAGAAGAAGCTCCCTAAAGAAACTATCATTAATAAGATAGTCCCAGTTCTTCATCACTGTATTCAATATATAGGTAGAATCCAAACTATATGTACAGATGAAATTACATCCATAATTAATATCTGAACTCACCTTTGTAATTGGTATGTCAATGGCATTCCCTTGAATGTCACTCAAACCAGGACTCAAAATGGGAACATATTCACCCCCCCTAATCTCTTAACTCTCACTTCTGTTAAAATTTCCATCAGGAAATCCGCTGGGTAGCCCCTCTGTGTGAAAAAATTCAACATAATTTCACACTCCTCATCAAACTCCTTTTCTATAGTAGTCATACGGGCCGCCCTCGCAAGCTGCCCCTTGACAACAGATCTTTTTTGGTGTCTCTGGTGGCAACTGGTGTAATGGAGGTACATATTAGAATAAGTTTCCTTTCTATAAATTCTAGACACGTATGCCTTCCTTGTGTAGTCTTTCCTTAAAGAAACATCCAAATACTCTATACTATTTTTGTCAAAACGAGAAGTGAAGCTCAGAAAATTTGTTGTTAAATTAAACCATGCTAGACATTCACACAGTTGGTTCTCCGTCCCTTGGAACAAAATAAAGATGTCATCCAAGAATCGTGTGTCATATGTAATATTACCTTTAAATTCATTATTACTTAGCACAAAAGACCTCTCCCAGAACGTCATTACTAAATTAGCAATAGCAGCCCCGCACGGTGAACCCATAGCCACACCGATCTTTTGGTGATAAATGTCATTGTTAAATTTCAAGTAATTATATGAAAGAACCATGTCCATCAACTCCTCAACCAGTTTAACAACATTAACTTGTGCATTCAAGAGGTACAACATATTGGACACCCACTCTATTCCTAGGTAGTGTGGAATACTGGAATACAAATCTTTCACATCTACTGTGACAAAGTAAGATTCAGGAAAAAATTCTAAACCATTAATCGATTTCAAAAAAGACCATGAGTCGTTCGAAATTTGTCCTTCCATTACAACATATTTTTGCAGTATATTATCCAATAACCTTGCACATGTAAATGTGATACTATTCCTCCCGTCCACTAAAGGTCTCATTGGCGGGTTACCCAAATCTTTATGAATTTTTGGTATCCCAAAAAGGCATGGTGTCCTAGGAGAAAGTTGTTGTAAATATATGTAAGTATCCCTGTCTATTCTAGCTTCAATATAAAGCTCCTCAATAAATGCTTTAATCTTCATATGCGCTCCATTCATTTCATTAATTGAAGCCTTAACATATGTTTCACTTTCTAAAATGGTATACATTCTGGAATCGTAATCATCAATTGACATTATAACCAAGCCACCACCCTTATCCGGTTTCATAATACGGATGGGTGCCTGGCATAAAAAATCAAGTAGGTCTCTATCTTCCCTACTGATGTTGTACTTATGGTGTGTCCTATAAGGGTTAGACTTCACCAAATTCCTGAAATCCAGTTCCGTAGCATTTTCAAAAAGTGCTACAAGTGGGTGCAGGGGGGGATTATATACACTACATATATACAGATCCGATTTCTCATATGTGTTTTTACCCATCAATGCCATTAAATTGATCTTCCTACAAAACAATTTCACATCTATCAAAGTGTTCGCTAAATCGAAAGGGCGAGATGGAACAAAAGTATACCCTTTAGACAATAACTCCACTATCTCTGGACAAATGTTGATACCTGAGTAATTGAATACTTTAAAGTCTCCACTAGAATTATAAAGTACTTCATATGCCAATAATTCATTCAAAGGCGGACCAGTCAATACTACCATTTCTTTCTCTTGTTCTTCGTTACTCTGTTGTTCCGTTTCGCCTGTTGGAAAGACCCCTTGTGAAAATTTTGCTGATACTGCGCCTGGTTATTATTAGCCGCCCCTTCTGGGCTGCTCGTAGTGCTATTGCTTTTATTACAGTTATTATTATTGGCTTGAATAAGCCTTTCACTACGCCGTAAACCATTCTGGTCACTTTGGTCACCCACACCAGGATCATTGTTGTTACTACAATGAACTCCTTGATGCAGTTGATTCCCGTTAATAGTTGCAACAGCTCTACCATCAATGTGGTTAGCAGAAACAGTCAAAATTCCTTGCACACATGGGGGCTTAGGGTAAGCATTACCCTCCTTATAATCTTTAACATCGCGTGCTATCTTCTTTACTTTTGTGTTGTTAATTTTCACCATATGCTCGTCAATGCTAGAAAAACATTTTTCATAATCAAAACGATATCTCACAAAGTTGATATCATTTTTAATGGAAAGATCTAATTCCTCTATTTCTAGCAACAATGTGTCCACTAAAACTTGATAGTGGACATATAAGTCAAGCAACTCAAAACCATGCTTATCAAACATTGCTATCAACGCATCATAAAAGGGGGTTCCTTCTCTGAGCCCCGTGGGAAACTGCCACTGCCTTAAACCCTTCGGCACAATCTTTAAGTTCAGACATTCACGAAAGTACGCTATCTCCAGTTGTAATTTGCGTACTTTAAACAATTTCTCATCAAATTCATTCAGCTCGGAAGAAAGGTCAACGCTTACCTCTTGGTCTGGAGCGTTAACCATGTTCAACAATCCATTACTGAAAACAAAAGGTCTACTAATCCATGTGTTAAGATTCGCAGCCGGAAATGCTGCCACTGGTACTGGAACTCGATTCTGGTTACTATTCCTTCTTTCCACGTTGTTTGGGTTAAAAATAGCTTGGTTAAGGCCCCCTTGTGGATCCACTACCGCAGCAGCTCCCATTCCTTCAGTTCTCCGAACATCAGCAATGAATGATTCCTCTTCTGGACTAGAACTAATGGTACCGTGTATTGGATTGTTCACATTAACACCATTAACAGGCTGTAGACCGACCCGTTGGTTAGTAACTGCCTCCACTTTCTGGGATAAGGCATCAACCTTCTGCGTTAACAGTCCAATCAAGACCGTTAAATTTCCATCACCACCAGAGTGCTCCGATAACAAAGTTGGACTATTTGGTAATACTGGCTCCATAACGACACCACGAAACAAACTGAAGAAAAATAAAGACGAACTTCTCCGAATCCACAAAAAAGCCAGCAACCACCTAAGTCCAACAAATAGAAGGCAAAATGTGCAGACAAACATAATTTATTGAAGACTTCTTTAAGTGCGAAAGATTACATACACTTTTCGTCAGGGCTCCTGCCCCAACTTCCTCAGAAAGAACACTAACCAACACTTAAACTACGCTATATATATCAATTACTCCAATTAACCTATTAGATAAAGTTTTCAAACTTTTAAAGTAACATAAACTTCATTAATAAATTCGATCCTAAAAATCTAAAAAACTAAATGTATAAGAATAATTGATATGTAATTTGTGTAAAAACAATATATAAAAACTTAATATTTTCTCAAAATCAAATCTGTATGTGTATATACATAGTAAACGGTACCTATAGTACAAATATAAATATGTTCATATATGTATGTTGTTCATATAAAGTATATGTATATGTATAACATCGTGAAACTAAGAAAAACAATGTTGTTCAATATTCTCTATGCATTTCTTATGTACTACGTCCTACACTAATAAACAATGCCCAAAAAATATTCCTATAAGGTTAAAAAAATTTTTTATTTATATTTAACAAAATATGTTTTTGTCCATGCTAAACCAACATAGTTTACATATTTTATATAACTTTGTATAGCTTTTAAAAATATTTTAAGGTTTTAATACATGAACTTAAAGTATACGTATTTTTTTGTGTAATTGTAAATTGTATTAGAAATTGTATCATAAATTTTGTAAAAGTTATTGATTTCACATACATTTATAGTTTGGATGCATTCACGAATAATAATATTCATGGTTCATTTGTAGGTTCCTCTAGATTATATTTAAAGACCTGTTTAAGAAATAAGAAATGATAAATAAAAATAAATATAAATAAAAAATTTTTAACCTTATAGTAATATTTTTTGGGCATTGTTTATTAGTGTAGGACGTAGTACACAAGAAATGCATAGAGAATATTGAACAACATTGTTTTTCTTAGTTTCACGATGTTATACATATACATATACTTTATATGCACAACATACATATATGAACATATTTATATTTGTACTATAGGTACCGTTTACTATGTATATACACATACAGATTTGATTTTGAGAAAATATTAAGTTTTTATATATTGTTTTTACACAAATTACATATCAATTATTCTTATACATTTAGTTTTTTAGATTTTTAGGATCGACTTTATTAATGAAGTTTATGTTACTTTAAAAGTTTGAAAACTTTATCTAATAGGTTAATTGGAGTAATTGATATATATATAGCGTAGTTTAACTGTTGGTTAGTGTTCTTTCTGAGGAAGTTGGGGCAGGAGCCCTGACGAAAAGTGTATGTAATCTTTCACACTTAAAGAAGTCTTCAATAAATTACGTTTGTCTGCACATTTTGCCTTCTATTTGTTGGACTTAGGTGGTTGCTGGCTTTTTTGTGGATTCGGAGAAGTTCGTCTTTATTTTTCTTCAGTTTGTTTCGTTGAGTCGTTATGGAGCAAGTATTACCAAATAGTCCGACTTTGTTATTGGAGCACTCTGGTGGTGATAGAAATTTAACGGTCTTGATTGGACTGTTAACGCAGAAGGTTGATGCCTTATCCCAGAAAGTGGAGGCAGTTACTAACCAACGGGTCGGTCTACAGCCTGTTAATGTTGTTAATGTGAACATTCCAATACACGGTACCATTAGTTCTAGTGCAGAAGAGGAATCATTCATTGCTGATGTTCGGAGAATGGAAGGAATGGGAGCTGCTGCGGTAGTGGATCCACAAGGGGGCCTTAACCAAGCTATTTTTAACCCAAACAATGTGGAAAGAAGGAATAGTAACCAGAATCGAGTTCCAGTACCAGCGGCAGCATTTCCGGCTGCGAATCTTAATGGATTAGTAGACCTTTTGTTTTCAGTAATGGATTGTTGAACATGGTTAACGCTCCAGACCAAGAGGTAAGCGTTGACCTTTCTTCCAAGCTGAATGAATTTGATAAGAAATTGTTTAAAGTACGCAAATTACAACTGGAGATAGCGTACTTTCGTGAATGTCTGAGCTTAAAGATTGTGCCGAAGGGTTTAAGGCAGTGGCAGTTTCCCACGGGGCTCAGAGAAGGATCCCCCTTTTATGATGCGTTGATAGCAATGTTTGATAAGCATGGTTTTGAGTTGCTTGACTTATTATGTGTCCACTATCAAGTTTTAGTGGACACATTGTTGCTAGAAATAGAGGAATTAGATCTTTCCATTAAAAATGATATCAACTTTGTGAGATATCGTTTTGATTATGAAAGATGTTTTTCTAGCATTGACGAGCATATGGTGAAAATTAACAACACAAAAGTAAAGAAGATAGCACGCGATGTTAAAGATTATAAGGAGGGTAATGCTTACCCTAAGCCCCCATGTGTGCAAGGAATTTTGACTGTTTCTGCTAACCACATTGATGGTAGAGCTGTTGCAACTATTAACGGGAATCAACTGCATCAAGGAGCTCATTGTAGTAACAATAATGATCCTGGTGTGGGTGACCAAAGTGACCAGAATGGTTTACGGCGTAGTGAAAGGCTTATTCAAGCCAATAATAATAACTGTAATAAAAGCAATAGCACTACGAGCAGCCCAGAAGGGGCGGCTAATAGTAACCAGGCGCAGTATCAGCAAAATTTTCGCAAGGGGTCTTTCCAGCAGGCGAAACGGAACAGAGTAACAAAGAACAAGAGAAAGAAATGGTAGTATTGACTGGTCCGCCTTTGAATGAATTATTGGCATATGAAGTACTTATAATTCTAGTGGAGACTTTAAAGTATTCAATTACTCAGGTATTAACATTTGTCCAGGGATAGTGGAGTTATTGTCTAAAGGGTATACTTTTGTTCCATCTCGCCCTTTCGATTTAGCGAACACTTTGATAGATGTGAAATTGTTTTGTAGGAAGATCAATTTAATGGCATTGATGGGTAAAAACACATATGAGAAATCGGATCTGTATGTATGTAGTGTATATAATCCCCCCCTGCACCCACTTGTAGCACTTTTTGAAAATGCTACAGAACTGGATCTCAGGAATTTGGTGAAGTCTAACCCTTATAGGACACACCATAAGTACAACATCAGTAGGGAAGATAGAGACCTACTTGATTTTTTATGCCAGGCACCCATCCGTATTATGAAACCGGATAAGGGTGGTGGCTTGGTTATAATGTCAATTGATGATTACGATTCCAGAATGTATACCATTTTAGAAAGTGAAACATATGTTAAGGCTTCAATTAATGAAATGAATGGAGCGCATATGAAGATTAAGGCATTTATTGAGGAGCTTTATATTGAAGCTAGAATAGACAGGGACACTTACATATATTTACAACAACTTTCTCCTAGGACACCATGCCTTTTTGGGATACCAAAAATTCATAAAGATTTGGGTAACCCGCCAATGAGACCTTTAGTGGACGGGAGGAATACTATCACATTTACATGTGCAAGGTTATTGGATAATATACTGCAAAAATATGTTGTAATGGAAGGACAAATTTCGAAAGACTCATGGTCTTTTTTGAAATCGATTAATGGTTTAGAATTTTTTCCTGAATCTTACTTTGTCACAGTAGATGTGAAAGATTTGTATTCCAGTATTCCACACTACCTAGGAATAGAGTGGGTGTCCAATATGTTGTACCTCTTGAATGCACCAGTTAATGTTGTTAAACTGGTTGAGGAGTTGATGGACATGGTTCTTTCATATAATTACTTGAAATTTAACAATGACATTTATCACCAAAAGATCGGTGTGGCTATGGTTCACCATGCGGGGCTGCTATTGCTAATTTAGTAATGGTGTTCTGGGAGAGGTCTTTTGTGTTGAGTAATAATGAATTTAAAGGTAATATTACATATTACACATGATTCTTGGATGACATCTTTATTTTATTCCAAGGGACGGAGAACCAACTGTGTGAATGTCTAGCATGGTTTAATTTAACAACAAATTTTCTGAGCTTCACTTCTCGTTTTGACAAAAATAGTATAGAGTATTTGGATGTTTCTTTAAGGAAAGACTACACAAGGAAGGCATACGTGTCTAGAATTTATAGAAAGGAAACTTATTCTAATATGTACCTCCATTACACCAGTTGCCACCCGAGACACCAAAAAAGATCTGTTGTCAAGGGGCAGCTTGTGAGGGCGGCCCGTATGACTACTATAGAAAAGGAGTTTGATGAGGAGTGTGAAATTATGTTGAATTTTTTCACACAGAGGGGCTACCCAGCGGATTTCCTGATGGAAATTTTAACAGAAGTGAGAGTTAAGAGATTAGGGGGTGAATATGTTCCCATTTTGAGTCCTGGTTTGAGTGACATTCAAGGGAATGCCATTGACATACCAATTACAAAGGAGAGTTCAGATATTAATTATGGATGTAATTTCATCTGTACATATAGTTTGGATTCTGCCTATATATTGAATACAGTGATGAAGAACTGGGACTATCTTATTAATGATAGTTTCTTTAGGGAGCTTCTTCCGGACAAGCCTAAAATAATTTTTAGACAAGGTAATAACCTCAAGGAGATTTTGCAAAGGAAGGGACATTCGTTTACAACTAAGGCAGGTATGCACAAGTGCCTTATGTGTAGATGTTGTAAATTTATAGGTGAAGGAAATAAGTTTGTTATAAACAATAAGTATTACAGATCAGTATTAAAATATAATTGTAATAGTAAGCAGGTGGTCTATTTAGCTAAGTGTATTCAATGCCAAGCATTCTATATAGGAAAGACCGATAGAAAACTATGTGATAGAATAAAAGAGCATATTTATAATATAAATGCCAAGAAGATGGAGAATGCGTTGGCTAGGCATGCCGCTGATTTTCCAGGGCATAGTTTCAAGTTTAGGGCCATTGACCAGTTGGTTTCTGATGGAAGAGGGGGTCACGATGGGTTGAAATTAGAAAGGAAAGAACTCATCTGGCAGCTTAGAACCAATGCGTGTAGGCCACCTGGTATAAATGAAATGTGTTCTCTTAAATGTATTTTAAGACTAAAAAACCTGGAGAGGTAATGTATTTTATTAGTGCTAACACAATATGTTTGTGTCCATGCTAAACCAACATAGCTTACATATGTTATATAACTTTGTATAGCTTTAAAAATTTTTTTTTAAGGTTTTAATACATGAATTTAACTTAAAGTATACGTATTTGTTTGTGTAATTGTAAATTGTATTAGAAATTGTATCATAAATTTTGTAAAAGTTATTGATTTCACATACATTTATAGTTTGGATGCATTCACGAATAATAATATTCATGGTTCATTTGTAGGTTCCTCTAGATTATATTTAAAGCCCTATTTGAAGCCCTGTTTAAGAAATAATAAATAATAAATAAAAATAAATATAAAAAAAAAATTTTTTTAACCTTATAGTAATATTTTTTGGGTATAGTTTATTAGTGTAGGACGTAGTACATAAGAAATGCATAGAGAATATTGAACATTGTTTTTCTTAGTTTCACGATGTTGTTATACATATACATATACTTTATATGCACAACATACATATGTGAACATATTTATATTTGTACTATAGGTACCGTTTACTATGTATATTCACATACAGATTCGATTTTGAGAAAATATTAAGTTTTTATATATTGTTTTTACACAAATTACATATCGATTATTCTTATACATTTAGTTTTTTAGATTTTTAGGATCGAATTTATTAATGAAGTTTATGTTACTTTAAAAGTTTGAAAACTTTATCTAATAGGTTAATTGGAGTAATTGATATATATAGCGTAGTTTAACTGTTGGTTAGTGTTCTTTCTGAGGAAGTTGGGGCAGGAGCCCTGACGAAAAGTGTATGTAATCTTTCGCACTTAAAGGAGTCTTCAATAAATTACGTTTGTCTGCACATTTTGCCTTCTATTTGTTGGACTTAGGTGGTTGCTGGCTTTTTTGTGGATTCGGAGAAGTTCGTCTTTATTTTTCTTCAGTTCATTTCCGAACCCAGCCGTCAAGTATGAGGGCGAGATTATGGACAGCAAACGTGGAACGTTATGGTGAGTACATAACCTCTTTTTCCAGCTGTTCTTTTCCATATAGAATGTCTAAGAAAAATTGCAGAGCTGCTCAACAAATTTCCTGTTTTAACCATTTATTAGTTTGATCACTTGAAGTCTCCTTCAGAGTACAAGTTAGGTTTGTCTTTTACTTGGGATATTTTGCTTCTCTTTACAGCCTTGATGTGCAAGGCGTACTTTTATTTCCTCATTTCATCTTTGTTTCTTGAAGTTCTCTACTAGACAAACATATTTCCAGTTTCTGTTATCCAGTTCTCATCTTGTGCTTTTGATTATATTTAATAAGAGTAAAGATTGTAGGTAATTTGACATTTTTTTTACTTAGTAACTATATTCCTACTTTGTAACCTATTCCTAAACTTGTAGCAGCAACCAGTTATGCATGTGGTTTTGAAATGCATAATTTGTTTTCTTGTTTTAGTGGACTATTTTACGTGGAAACAAGCAGTGTATTCCAGAGCCAAGGCTTTGACATTGTTTTTATGCATATGCCTGGTAGATTTTGTTGTCCTTGTTAAATGTCCTCATTTGCTCTTATATGGTTATACTTTATTACAGAAAAATAGTACCTAAAATTGTTTTGCGCAATTCCTGACACTCAGGACATATCTGTTATGGCTGTATTTTCCTGACACTGATGTGTTTCTTTCCAAATCGTGAGTTTGCATTCACTTTAGTTTTTATAAAGTTTGCCATTTTAGACCGTAGTTGTTTGAGGTGTAATATATTTAAACATTTTTCTGTTTTTGTATTGAAAAAGGAATAGTATTTCACAGTTTTAAATGTGCTTATCAATGATAGCATTTCCATTGCTAGTATATTAAAGAAAAAAGCTGCAGTGGTACAGTTGTGGCATTCATTTATTTTTAATTCATTTTCTAAGTATTTATTAACACTATTAGTGGAATGCTTTTAGAAGATTGTACTTCAGCTTTTTGACAACACACACACCTATTTCATTGTGATTTTAGTATTTATTCATGTATGTATCACTATATTTTTGGTTATATGTATACAGTTTTAACTTTGCAGTAGGTTTTTATAATCAATTTTACTTATATATTATTCATGTATACAGTATACTATAATTCCCAACTAACCAGTGTTCATGACATCACCCTGCAATGTGCACCGCCTTGTCTGTGATTGGTTGTCCTTTTGTATTCAACAGCATCATCAGTGGTAGACACAATCACTGTGATGAAGTCTATGTATATTGGAATGTAGATGAAAGAACTCAGTTTTTATTTTATTTCCTTTATTCTATTAAACTGTTGGATCGGTCCTTTTTTGTGATTTTTGTTTTTTTATGTGCTGCTCAACCTTGTGTTCGTTTTTTGTGATTTTTGTTTAATATAATTGACAAAGTCCACAAAGAAGTGTTCTCATGTTTCGCACATCCTCCAGAAAGATACTTGTTTTTATTGTTTGAGAGAAGGAACAATATTCAGGTGTGCGTGTGTGTGTGTGTGTTGCATGATTCTGGATAAGAATGATGTCCTTCAAGGATGCATCTGCAGTCATCACATATGGGTTGTCCTGCCTCAGGCAGCCCTTCGGTCGGCCGGATTCCAAAGTCTGGGTGTGGCCTCGGCTGATGTCGCACTTTCCCCGACGTCAGAGCGTCTGGTGAATAAAAGCATCAGCCGACGCCATTTTCCTCAGTCTTTCTTGCCGCATGGTGCCCGAAGCAGAAGCAGTTCGCAAGTGCCGGTTGGCCAGCTCCTGTGATTCAGCTACCGAAGACTTCGAAAAAGCTAAGTACCCCGTTGGGGACTCTTTTCTTGCCTCAGCCGATTGTCAGATAAAGTTAATAATTGTTTAACTTGTGGGAAACAAATACCTCATAAGGATTTCCACTCTTACCGCCTCCCCTGCCTAGGCCCAGACCACAACGTCTCGGCCTGTTCAGCCTGTGCTTCCTTCAACCGACGAACTCTTAGACGTCGGTTGGAGTTTGCAGAGTAATTCTTTGGGGCTAGTTTTGCTTACAAGATGCCGTCGGAGACTCTTGACTTCGCATTTAGTTAAGAAACGGAAGGACAAGGACTGACACGCGGGCCGCGGTTTCAGCTGAAACCACGGTCAGGTCTACCGCGAGTGTCTCTGTCTCGGCTGATACAGAGTCCTTGGTACTTCCGATTACCGAAACCGCACAACCGACTACCTCGGCCCAGGAGGCCCCGGCCGAGTCGGTTATTGATTTACCTACTGAAACTGGTGTCCAGGAACCTTCCGACACCATTCCTTTAGACAAGTCTACTCCTGCACATGGTGCAGCCAGACCTCCTGCATCCATGTCCATTAAGGCTTTCTCCAGGGCTAAAGCTGCTAAACTTTCTAAAGCTTTGCCTCCCAAGGTTACCTCTCAGAGACCCTCTACTGGCTCGCAGATTCTCAGCTTAGCAGAGGATCTTATCTCCTTAATTAGAGGTTCTCAACCTCATCCGGACAGGGGCTCTCAACCACCTCCAGAAAAAAAGGCCCAGAGTTGAGCCCTCTGACCCCCACTCCTCAGATGAGTCCACTGATGGCTCTACTCTGTCACACCACCAGGAGGAGGCTTATTTGGCCTACGAGGATTCTGATGCTGAAGAATCTATTCCCTCGGCCTCCCCTCCTGAAGAGTTTTCCTTTGGAGAGACATTACACTCTATGAGAGAACATTTTCAATGGCAGGGTCAGGAATTCTCTGATTCTAGAAAGAGATTAAGGACCTTTTTACATTTACCTCAGCATAGGCCTTTAGCTATACCTCCTGTTTTGAATGTCATTGATGATGTGTACTCTGATGCTAGTACAGCCCCTGTCTCTCTCCCTCCGGCTCCTGCCAAACCTGATAGGTATTACAGGGTCCCGGATTCACATCTACACCTGTACAAGGCCCACTCCGCTGATCCAGAAACTATTTCCCAGGGCCCAAAAGGGGTTGCAGCTGCCACTGCTAGAAATCCTCTACCCTCTGAAAGGGAGTCCAGAGCTTTAGAGAGATGGGGTAAGAAAGTGTATACTTCTGCAACTCTTTCCATGAGGGCATTAAATTGTCAATTTCATATGATACAGTACGAAGAGTATTTGTTAGATGAATTGCATAAGAAACTGTCTTCTTCTGAACCCCTTGATCGCAAATCCCTTCAGGATCTGGTACATAACTCCCAGCAGGTTAGTAACCATTTCTTGCAGTGTGGTTATGATGCATTGGAAGCTTCATGTAGGTCAGCTATGACAGGTGCAGTCATACGTAGGCATGCCTGGCTGAAGGAACAATCTCTGCCAGACCATGTTAAAGCTAAGCTTTTGGATGCTCCTATGGAAAAGCAAAAATTATTTGGTTCCACGGCTCAAGAGGTCTTAAAGAAATTTGAAGAAAAGGCAAAATCTGTGCAAACAGTCAAAGACTTTCTGCAAGTCCAACCACCGAGATTCAGCAGAAATTGGCCTACTAAGAATTGGTCCTTTCCGGACTCAGACAGATCTCACAGAGGCAGGAATAGGCGTGCCAGAGGTAGAGGGCAAGCTAGGGGCTCCTACAGAGGCCGTCAATGGCAGCCTCCCAACCAGAGAGGTAGTGCAGGAACTACAACTGCTACACCAGGACAGACTCAATGACTTTGTTTTGACTCCGCCGACCAGGGCTTAATTAGAAGCACCTTTGGACGGAAAGCTTTCTTTATTTTCAAAAAATTGGCACAGCATTACAAGGGACACATGGACACTGCAAATAATAGACAAAGGATACAGGTTCCATTTCCACACATTGCCAAAAAGAAAAGGCATGCCAGACCTGCCACCAAATCAGAGGGCAGAGGCTTTGAAACAGATTTCCAACTTAATACAAATGAAAGCTATAGAAAAGGTACCTGTTTCAGAACAAGGCCAAGGATTTTACTCCAGATTATTCCTTGTTCCAAGAAAAGAAAATCAATGGAGGCCTATTCTCAACTTGTCCGCACTGAATACTTACCTCATTGTGCCAAAATTCAAAATGCTGACTCTACAGCAACTCCTTCCCATGCTGGGCAAGGGGTCTTGGCTGGTGACTCTAGACTTCAAGGAGGCATACCTGCATGTCCCTATCAGACAAAGTTGCAGAAGACACCTCAGATTTCTTGCAGGGTCAGAGCATTATCAATTCTCAGCATTGCCCTTTGGCTTATCTACTGCGCCCAGAGTATTCACGAAATGCCTGGCATCGGTAGTTGCACACTGCAGACTTCAGGGGATTCAAATTTACCCATATCTGGACGACTGCCTTATACAAGCGGACAGCAAGCAAACTTTGTTAAAGGACTTGGATTATGCCATCCACCTACTGCAGGCCTTGGGATATACAGTCAACATCCACAAATCAAGACTTGTTCCATCCCAAAGAATAACTTTTCTGGGTGCGGATCTAGACACAACCACCCAAATGGCCTTTCTCACAGAAGAAAAACAAAAACAACTACCGGATTACTTCAAGGATCTGACAAGACAAACTCAGCTGACTGCAAGGAAAATCCTGCAGGCCCTGGGTTACATGACATCTTGCATTCTTCTGATTCCACAAGCAAGGCTGTATATGAGAAAATTACAATGGTACCTAAGGAGTTTATGGACTCAGCACAGTCACATCTTAGAAACGTTGATCCCACTCATTCCATGCCTTCAAAAGGAATTTCTGTGGTGGGCTCGAGCCTGCCAGTCAAACAGTGGGTTGCCCTTCAGCAAGCCAAGAGCCAACCAAACCATCACTACGGACGCTTCAGACCAAGGTTGGGGAGCACACATGGAGGGCAGATGTATCCAAGGGCTATGGTCACAAAGAGAGCTGCGCATGCACATAAACCAAAAGGAAATGCTGGCAGTGATACACGCAATCGAGGCCTTCAAACTTTTTCTTCATCAAGGCCACCTACTCATAAGGACAGACAACACCACAGTTATGTGGTACATAAACAAGCAAGGGGGCACCCATTCCTACCCTCTTTGCAGACTGGCAATGAATCTATGGGAACTTTCCTTGAAACTCATTATACAGCTGCAGTCCCAGTTCGTGCCAGGGAAAGACAATATACTGGCGGACAGCTTAAGCAGAAATACCATGGATGCACACGAATGGATGCTGCACCCAGACATCTTCTTACTCATAACGCAATCATGGGGAAGGCCGGAAATAGATCTGTTCGCCTCCCCCCACAATCATCAACTGAAGAAATTCTGCTCAAGGACATACCACCCACAAGCATGGAAAGTGGACGCTCTCTCTTTCAGCTGGAAAGCTCTAACAGTGTATGCTTTTCCACCTCTACCATTAATGACCAAGGTCTTACTGAAGATCAGGACAGAGCAGCCCAGAGTGATTCTGATCGCTCCAAACTGGCCAAGATGGCACTGGTACCCACTGTTAAAGAGCATGTCACAGACGAAACCGTGGCCTCTCCCCCTATGGCCACTTCTACTGACACAGCACAATTTCAAGACTCTGCATTCCAACCTGAAAACCTTGCAGCTAACTGCCTGGAAAATACCATGACTCCTCCTCAGGATAAGCTATCCCAGAGAGTGAAGGATATTATTATGGAAGCTCGCCGGCCTTCCACAAGGATGGCATATTCAGCAAAATGGAAAAGATTTCACACTTGGAACACAACAAAGGGCCTAGATGCGACAGTGATGAACATGGCACATATACTGGAATACTTGGCAGAATTGTTCCACAACGGCCTGTCTTACTCTTCCATTAAGATACATGCCTCAGCAATTTCAGCAGAATACAATGTTAATCCACCTGTCTTCTCTCATCCTCTCCTGAGAGTTTCTGAGAGGAATCAAGAACATCAATCCTCCAAGGAAACCACCTCTACCTACTTGGGACCTTAACTTCGTGTTGGAAAAACTAACACTTCCTCCCATTGAACCAGCAGCATCTGCAGATCTGCAGTTTCTGTCTTGGAAAACTGCCTTCCTTCTGGCCATAACCTCAGCAAGAAGAGTATCTGAGTTACAAGCTGTAATGGCAGTACAGCCATTTCTTATCTTTCATCAGGACAGAGTTTCATTGAGAACCAATCCTACATTTATGCCAAAGGTGGTATCCAGGGTATCTTTGAACCAAGCGATTCACTTGCCTACATTCTTCCCACAACCACAAAATAAAAGGGAAAAACTTCTGCACACCTTGGACATACACAGACAGTTTCGTTACTACTTGGACAGAACTAAAAGTTACAGAAAGACTGACCAGCTGTTCGTAGCATATGCTGCTGGGGCACAAGGAAAAGCAATTTCCAAACAGACTATTTCAAAATGGATAGGAAATTGCATTAGTTTTTGTTACTCCTTTCATGGAAAAACTGTGCCAGCTAACATTAGACCTCATTCCACGAGAGCCACAGCCACCACCACAGCCTTCCTAAGAGGGGTGGCTACCAAGGACATTTTAGAAGCTGCTACATGGAGCTCCGTGCATACATTTGCCAAGCATTACAATTTACCTTTATACTCCAGATCCAGAGCAGGCTTTGCTACGGCAGTCCTGCAGGGTATCTTAGCTACACCATCCTTTACTTAGTACCTCCACCCCAGATTGGCTATGGTATTCTACCCATATGTGATGACTGCAGATGCATCCTTGAAGGACATAGTACAGTTTTGTACCTACCATAAATGTAGATGTCCGATAGGTATGCATCTGCAGTCAGGTTTACCCTCCCTCCTTCCCCTCTGAGGTATACTTCTTGGGTACTTACCCCTCTTATAGCTAGCTGGGGGGATCTATTATGGTGTATTTGTTTTTATAGTACTGTGCATGTTTGGATTTGTTTTTACAATGCATATCTCCAAATTTTAGCCTTCCTTAGAGGGCACCTGGCATCTGGGGCAAGAAAAACGGAGGAAAATGGCGGCGGCTGATGCTTTTATACCCCAGACGCTCTGACATCGGGGAAAGTGCGACATCAGCCGAGGCCAGACCCAGACTTTGGAATCCGGCCGACCGAAGGGCTGCCTGAGGCAGGACAACCCGTATGTGATGACTGCAGATGCATACCTATCGGACATCTACATTTATGGTAGGTACAAAACTGTACTTTGTAGTGTTTATACAACATAAAGACTGTGGTGTGGGCTGGATTCAATAAACCCTACACTGTGTACACTATGTGTATTCAATAAAATTCTTGTCCCATTTTTTGTGCTTTCTAGTCACTCAGAAAGATTGTGTACTTGTAGTCTACACTTTATGGTAATCTGATGAATCCTTGTCAATATTTAAAGCTGCAAGAATATCAGTTGGAAAACTAAAATTAGGAGGAAGAAGGTGTGTGTTATGTCTGTGTTTTGTTCACTCAGAACAGTGTACACTTAGTGTGCACTTAATGTAGGCTTTATTGAATCTGGCTCTGTGGTTCATTTCCTGCATTCCTTCTTCCTTTCGGGTAATTTCAGTGTTTGAATCTGTAGAGTCTTCAGGAGCAGACTGTTAATTCCTGTGGCAGTTGGGAAATTAGGAGGGAAGAGAATGACCAAAGATCTGGAAGGCGTTATTTAAGCAGGGGAAGTACTAGACCCTTCTGATCCAAACTGATGTTTTCAAAGCATTTATTTCTATTTTATCTAAGAGAATGGAAAAGATGTTACCAAAACCGAGAGATATGGATCAGTGTAGTTTTTATATAGGGGAGGCAAACATTTGATAGCAAAGAACAGAAAAAGAATCTAGAGGAAAGTAGAATGTAAGAAATTGTCACTTGTTGGCAAGTCTTTTGCAGAGAATGCAATTAATGGCATCAACTGGGATGTTAGGAGCAGAGCAGTGGTAACATTTGTGTTCTTTGATAGAGAATTAAGGCCAATAAGCAGGGTATATGAAGGTCAGTGGTAAGAATTAAGGCAGAAGGGCTCATTTCTGACAAGCTGCATTTTAACAGCGGAACTAGACAGGGATGTCCTCTTCTCTTTTTTTTCTCTATATGTAGAATTGTTAGCAAAGAAAATAAGAGCTTCACAGACAAATTCAAGAGTATAACTGGTGTGGTAGTCCGGAAAAGTTACCCTTAATTGCAGATATTATTATTTTGATATTTTTGTACTTGATAAATCAAGAAAAGGACATTTTGGTATACTGCGACATTTTGAGACCATTTTGGTTCTTTCTAGGGTATAGAATATATGGAGAAGAAATAGGTACTGCAGCAAGCTGTGAATCCAGTCATGGTTCTGCAGTACCCATAATCATGGGAGCATGATAAAATGGAAGTATTTAGGTGTATGGATTTAAAAAGGATTCTGTATTTACAGTTTAGGATATGTGGGAAGAGACTAAACAGAAGGTAATACAAGAATTAAAAAAATGGAAGCTCTTAATTATGGAAATGGATAGTAAGATGAAAGGTGGGGGGAGACTAGGATTTTGGATGCAAGTCCTTAAGGATAATAGTAACAACCAGACAGAATATTGTATTTGTGAAGAAGCAGAAACTATTCTAAAAACCTAAGACGGAGCAGTAATGGAAAAAGGAGATTTTACCAATAGAGATATCTAGAAGAAGGGGTATAGAACATAGGAAGAAGGGGCTAAAATTTACTGGAGAAGATTAGCAAAAGAACCAAGATATTGAGAGCAAATAATTTAAGAGACAAAGGTAATAAAGTGCGATTGGGCTATGCAGGAGCTTGGACTGCAGGTTACAGGTCCATTTCCCTGTCTGAGATTGATAACACTAAGAGAAGAGGACACTGGAGTGCTAAGTGAGAGCAGCTGTTGTAAAGTTTAGTTCAGTGTATAAAAGAGGATACAGTTAAAAACGGGAGGAGGATAATTAGTAGGTTGTATAAAACTAAAGCTGTAAGAATCGATCAGAGTAGGGTAGAAAAGAAAATAGGTAAATTGTAGAGGAGAAATGAGAAGAAACCTGTAGGGTTCCCAAGTTCACGAGAAAGGTGTCGAATTTGTACATGGAAGTTTTTGCATAGGTATTTTTATGCCCCAAGTAGACCAACGGATGTTTCTTGGGATAGATAGTAGGTGTTGGAGATGTGAAGGGAAAGGGAGAGATGATTGAGAACACGTGCTTTGAGATAATAACAAGGTGACAGATTTTAAAAATTCCCTACAAAGTACTTTCAATGAAATGTTGGGGAAACAAATGGTATTAACTAAGGAAGTGTTTTTTTTTTTTGAGCTTGGATATATGATCCGAGTTGCCTAGACCACAGAGTAAATCTTTTGCTATGTTTAATGCTATTGGTGGTCAAAAAAGCAGTCATTAGGAGATCAAACTGTTAACATAAATTGTAATGGTTATATTGGATATTGTAAGGCGATGAAAACTGAAGGTTGGGTCTTTTAGAAAAGGAGAAGGTGCAAATTTCATTAAAGTAATTTTATTTGGGGGGGACGTACATGCGGAATAATGTTGGAAAGAGGGATTAAGATTTAGGAAAGTCAAGAACCGAACAAGGTGTGTAATGTTGGAGTAAATGAACATTGTAGAAAAAACAAACAGCATGACACTAATAATGGAAGCTGTTTTTTTCTGTTCATTTATGTGAACTCATTGCAGTTTAAAATGTGATTTTAATAAAGATGTTGAAGTGGGAAGTGTGGGACTGGGCATGCCTCCATATTCCTATGAAAAGAGTGCTCATGGTAACCTGTGTGGGCACAGGTGACATTTGGAGGGAAGTTCAGGGTCTGAAATTGAACTAACAACAAAGAGAGCTCCTGAAGCAAGCATCTCTGCAAAGGGCTCACTTGAAAAATCATTGGGCATGGGTAGTGTTCACGTGTGTTTAGGGTGAGCATTTTATGCAGCTTCTGTTTTAGTAATTATTGTCTGTATCAGACGTGTGGTTCATTTTTCAAGCTAATTCCTAGTTGCATTTGTTTACTTTATCACCGACCTCAACAGTCTTTCATTTCTTCTCATTGCTTCCCACTTTTGAGTGTGCTACCTATGTAGCCATCTTGTGGCCCTTTGCATACATACGCGAGTGTCTGTGGTATTCTACCATATTTTACTGTGATTGCTCTTGAGGAAATGACGACTGAATTATGTACTACTTGCCAGGTTTTCCAGGCAGAAACAGGTATAATGCAGCAACTAAAAATGTCATTTTCTCTGCAAAAGATTCTCATTCAAAAATTTAATTGTGTTGAAAAAAAAAAGATGCCAACATTACTTATAGCAGTTTGGAAGCCATTTTTCAGAGACTTTACTGAGACTGAGACCTGAGCTAATGCAATTCCAAAGAAGTAAAATGTCTATGGAGAAGACGTTTACTAAGTAGTTGTGGTATAATTTAAATATTTACTTCACACTTCTTTAGTTAACAGACCTTAATTGTTTTCTTACTGTTTCTCCCACTGATAGTGTAAATCAGGGAATTTTAACCAGAATGTGGAGCTGTTGAACCTGCTTCCTAAACGAGGTCCTTATGCTTTTGATGTCTTCTGTACTGCCCTAAGAGAAACCAAGCAGGAACACTTGGAGAGGATGCTTAGGCTGAGGATACCAGTCCAGGAAACGAACATGCCAAAGGTATGAGCCCTTGTGGAGTGAGGGAAACTTGTTGTTGTAGTGGTTTGGTAAGGGCTAATTCCCAGAGATCTATATTGTTTTAAACAACAGTGGACCCATTCTCTTTTAAAAGTCTTAATCTATAATTTATTTCTCCTTTCAATATTCCATTGTTGGACTGTCCCAGCCACCAGAGTTAAATAAATGTCATCACCCCTTCAGATTCTCACTGTCATGTTGGAGCCATCTTGGAGTTGTTTGGTCTGCTGTTTGCCTGTGACTGCTGTACTAGCAAGATAGTGACAGTTCCTTGACATCTTAATGGTGAAAGATTTGCTGCTTATTTAATGCTGTGAGTTTGGTGGTGTGTGGTGTGGAGACCTCTTGAGACATGGAAAGCATGCCTGTCAACCGCTTAGTGCAAGAAATTTGGACAAAGCCTGACAAAATGGGGGGATAAAGGCCCAGAAATAGGGGCAGGTTTTAAATATTGATCTTAAAAACTTGTAAAGTTGCTAAAGTAACAGGGTTTGTGTTAACATACATTTTCTGAATGATTTGAAGTCTGATACTCAAATGTATGTCATTATTTATTGACTTTAGTCCTGCAATCATCCCAGTGATTTGCCAGAAAACTGCAAATTGATGAGGAATAGGCCAAAAACATGAGGCAAAAATTTGGACAGTTTATAGAGGTATGATGGAAAGCCATATCCATGTATGTTAGAGTGCATTAAATTACATTGGTTATTTGAAATTGGCCTCAACTGTATACTAAGCAATGCATGGTCCTTTTTATGTATCATTTTTTCCTTTATAGACATTGTAATAAATGAAACTTTGAGTTTTCAGATTTCATTTTTAACTGTAAAACAGATCATGTATCTATCTACCTGATTCCCTTTAGCGAAGTCTTCATATATGGAACTTTTAACAGGACTATTTATATACTGGTGTTTTTCTTTTTGGGACAGTTTGTCTGTAGCCTGATTTGGAGATAACAGCTTTTTAAAGTCGTCTCTCTCTCTCTCTCTCTCTCTCTCTCTCTCATTCTCATTCTGCGACAGTTTTCAGAGTCCCTGTTTTCATGTGACAGGAGTTGTCACATTTCTGGCTAATTTTCCTCCTGGAAACTTTTATTTTGGCATATTTATTTTTTACACTGCAGTTCTCTCTTTTGCTTTCATTTTCCCCATGGACAAAAAAAGCTGCTAGCTTGGTTGCTTAATCATCTACTTTGGCTTCAGAATGCAGACTTCCTCGTGGCTTTTAAATTAGTATTTTTTTTTTCCTGTAGGGGTGATGATATTTATTTAGCTGTACAGATTTGTAGGTTTCTGCAGATGTTCTTCATGTTTCACTGTTACAGTCATTACATTTGGGTAATCTGCTGGCAGGTTGCCCTCAAGTAGGCCTGAATAACAAAGTCTTGGGTCCTGCGTTGGTTGCTGTCTCCTCTTCCATGACGTCAGGTCGTCAGGGGTATAAAACATGCAGCCAACGCCATTTTAATCCGTCTTTCTTGCCGCACAGTGCCCGAAGCAGAAGCAGTCGGCAAGTGCCAGTTGGCTGACTCCTGAAATTTTCGTTTTCAGAACCGAAGTCTTCAAACTAAAGCTAAGTACCCTGTTGGGGAAACTTTTTCTTGCTCCTTACCGATGTCAGCAAAAGTTAATAATTGCATTACTTGTGGGAAGCAAATACCTCATAAGGATTTTCATTTGTACTGTATTCCTTGCCTAGGCCCTGACCACAACATGCCTTGCTGTTGGTTTGTGTTAAATTTAACCAACGCACTATTAAACGTCTGTATATTTTTGCTTCTAAATACATTGGTTCAAGATTTAACTATCCTGAAATGTTGTTGTTTAGCAATCCGACTACCGGAATTCACAAAAAACGCAAAGAAAAAGACAGAGACAGACCGTCGAGGTCCAAAACCGACGATGAAGCTTCTCCTAAGCCAGTCGCCGGTTCGCCGGTACTCAGTAAGGTGCTTTCGCAGCCCCCGATGCCCGCTACTTTTGAGTCGCAGGCCTCTACTGAGACCCATTTGGAGTCTGGTATGCCACCAGATTCTTCAAGTATTGACCACGCGGATGTCTGTCCCTTGGATGGGTCCGGAGCCGCTGAGCAGGCACCGGCTTCTGAGGGTGTTTTCAAGCCTAAAGATTTGTATATTAAATCAACGCCATCATCAAAAACCAGGCCAAAAACCAACTACTATGTCTAAAAAAAACTGACGCATGAGCCACGTGCTCAGGCCCCTGTGCCTAAAAAACAAATTATCAAAATGGCTGAGGATTTAATTACCTTGATCAGGGGTTCCCAACAACCTCCTGCTAAGAGGCCTAGGCAAGGCACTGATTATGAATCTTCAGATCAGGTTTCCATTTCTTCTGATTCCTCTTCTGATCAGGAATTTTCTGTCCCACCTTATGAGGACTCTGATGCAGAAGAATCCATCCCTTCTGCTTCTCCTCCTGAGGATTTTTCTTTTGGAGAGACTTTGCATACCTTAAGGGAACATTTTCATTGGGAGAGTCAAGACTTTTCAGAATCCAAAAAGAGGCTTAGGGATTTTCTTCTTCTTCCTCAACGTAGGCCTTTGGCTATACCTCCTGTTTTAGACATTGTTGATGATGTTTTCTCAGAATCCAGCATGGCTTCTGATTCCCTGCCTCCGGCTCCTAGTAAGCCAGACAGATATTACAGGGTTCCTGACTCCCACAAGTTTATTTTCAAAAATCCTACTGCTGACCCTGAAACTATTTCTCAGTGTCCCAAGGATGTTAAGGCTTTTACAGCTAAAAATCCTACCCCTTCTGATAGAGACTCCAGGGCGCTGGATAGATGGGGTAAGAAAGTTTATATGTCTGCAACCCTGGCAATCAGGGCTTTAAACTGTCAATTTCATATGCTCAAATATCAACAGCATGTCATGGGCTTACTGAAACAGAAAATTATGTTGATTTCTGATTATGTGGAAAATAGAGTTACAGGATTTATTGCATTCAGCTGAACAAGTAGGAAAGCATACTTTGCAATGTGGTTGTGATTCCTTGGAGGCCTCTTGCAGGGCCGCCGTAACTGGATCTGTGATAAGAAGGCATGCTTGGCTCAAGGAGCAAAATCTGCCTGATCATATTAAAGCTAAATTGTTGGATGCTCCTTTACAGCAGGACAGTCTGTTTGGTAATAAGGCAGAAGAAATTTTAAAAAAGATGGAAGACAAAGCTAAATCTATGCAAACTGTAAAAGATTTCTTGCAAGTGCAGCTACCAAGGTTCAGTAGGCACTGGCCTACTAAGAATTGGTCCTTTCCAGTACCCATCAGAGCCACTCGGGTCAAACCCAGGCACTCCAAAGGCTCCAGGTTTCAGTCACAAGGATCTTACAGGACAAAACAATGGGGTGCCTCCACTTCCAAATCAGGAAGTAGCAAAGCACCACCCTACGGTAAAAGTCTCAATGACTTTCCTCTGCCATTTCCAAGCACTTATCTTTTGGCAGCCCCTTTGGGAGGAAAACTAGCACTTCATGCTCAAAATTGGCATGTAATTACCCAGGACAAGTGGGTCTTAAACATAGTATCCTAGGGGTACAGATTTCATTTCCACACGTTGCCAATTCCAAACGGATGGCCTGACCTGCCCCCAAATCAGTGGGCAGAGGCCCAGAAACGAGTCTTGTGCCTCATGGATATGGGGGCTATTCAACCAGTACCAGAAAAGGAAAAAGGACAAGTTTTTTTCAAGACTTTTCTTGGTTCATAGGTTGGTACTAGGCTATCAGCCCTAGGGCCTATGCAAGCCTAGCCATAGCAATTCCCTGGCTATTTCTTCCCACATTATTTACTTTCCTGGACCCCTGTCTAGCAGGGCGACTGACGTGATCCCTGGGGTGAATTTCCTTTCTCCCATCCAATCGTCAAGGTTCCTCTTGAAGAGGTCCAAAGAGGCACTCTGCTTGACATGTATGGGCAATCTATTCCAGAGTCTGGGGAGTCTCTGGGTCAGGAACCAATCCCTCCAGCATGTTTTGTTTATTGTGATGACAAGGTTTAGATCCCTGGAGCATGTAGCTCTGAGGGAGTGGGATTTCTTTAAGTGTAGCATGTCCAACAGCTCTGGGTTTGACATGGCCTTGTATGTTAAGCAGAGATCGCCTCTGAGTAGACGATATGCAACAGAGTATAGCTGGAGTTTTTTAAGGCGGTCAGTGTAGGGCATCTGCTTTAGGCCTGTAATTCTTTTAGTGAGGTATTTCTGAGGCCTTTCCAATTGTTGCAGATGTCTTAAGAGGTACATACCAAATGGGGCGTTGTATTCTATAATGGGTCTAATGAGGGATGAGTACAGTGGGACAATGACCTCCTTTTTTCTGGATGAAAAGCCCTTCGTGATGAGGTGTGCCACATAGAAGGATTTCCTGACTGTTGTGGCGATGTGGTTATCGAAGGTGAGACCACTGTCCACCTGTGTCCCTAAGTCTCTTATCACACTTTCTGTGTTTAGTGTACTGCCACCTATATGGTAATTCATGGATACATGTTTTTTCCCAAAGGGGATAACAATACATTTCTTGGCATTGAGCTTGAGCCCATGGCTCTGGCACCAAGCATCTGTTTCTGTAAGGCCCTTTTGTAGAGTATCCACATCATTTGGGGATTCAATAATGGCTCCCAGTTTGCAGTCATCTCCAGACTTTGTTAGCCAGAGTCCTTTAGTGTTGACCTCTACTTCAGAGAAGTAGATGCCAAACAAGAGCGGCCCCAGGACTGAACCCTGAGGTACTCCACTTGTCTGGAGCTGGATTTGGAGTCGGCTACTTTTACAGTGTGGGTTCTGTCAGTAAGCCATTTAGCAACCCATTGGGTGACATAGGGATTAATGCCCAACTTAGTAAGTTTATCTATGATTCCAGAGTGGGGGATGGTATCAAAGGCCTTGGCAAGGTCTAGATAGGCTGTGTGGACCACCTTACCCTTGTCCATGGCTCTGGAGACTGATTCAAAGAAGTCAATCAGGTTCAGGAGACAAGATCGGCCCTTCACAAACCCAAACTGGGTGGGGTCCAGTGTTTGAAGGTTGCCAATGTCTTTGTTTATAAGTTCCATGATAATACGCTCCATGGCCTTGCAGATAAGGCTTGTCAGACTGATGGGACGGTAGTTTCCGGGAACCAAGGTGGATCCCCCCTTGTGGATTGGGATAACTGTAGCTCTGCGCCACTCAGTGGGCACGAAACCTGAGGTGAGGCTATGATTAAACATGACACTTAGGTGAGGTGCCAGTTCATATTGTAGTTCATGTAGTACACAGCCAGGGATGTCATCTGGTCCCATGGATGCTGTATTCTTGGCTTTAGAGAGTGCGTTTTGTACCTGTGTGGCCGTTATTACTGGAATTTGGCAATCTTCCGGTATTGAGATGGGCCATTTAGGGGGTGGGGGGGTGAAGTTGGCACTGAATCGATCTGCCAGGATATTGGCAATATCCTTTGGATCAGTATATTTAATGCCATTCTGTTTTAGCTCAGAGCAGATCTGAGCATTGCCATTTAGATTCTTGACATAGTTATAGAATGCTTTGTGGTTGTCTTTGGAATCTTTGGCAATTTTATTTTCGTAACTAGCTTTGGAGGATTTTATGAGGCATCTCAATTTCTTACTGAGGGTAGTAAGGGAGTTTTTTGCATCCTGGGATTTTCCTCTTTTCTGCAAAAGTTTCTTCCTTTTGTTGTAAAGTTTGTTTATGGCAGGGGACCACCAGATTGGCTTCCTTTTTGGATGAGAGCATTTTGGTTCTATTTGGGATGGCACGATTCATGCATGAGTGGATGTGCTTGTACAGTGCCTTAGTGTAGGATTCAGCAGTTGAACTTTCAGTTCCCGTCTGCATGGGTATTATGAAGTTTGTCACTTCTGACTTGAGTAGCATGAAGTTGGCTTTGGAGAAGTTTTTTATGGTGGTTTCTTTACTGGGGGGTGGGGGTGGGATGTGGATGTTAAGGGTGATTAGCTTTTGGTCAGACCTGACTAACGAGGGGGTGACCATAGGTATGGAGCATTGATTTCCCATGTTGGTAATGACCAGGTCTAGGATATTGGAGCCCCTGGTGGGACTATGGGTTAGTTGATCCAGGGCACTGGAATTTATGAATTCCAAGAACCGTTGCGCAAAGGTGTTGGGACATGAGTAGTTTTCCCAGTTAATGGCAGGGTAGTTAAAATCACCCAGTATTAGGGTGTTTGGTTCTATCTTAATATTTTCCAGTATGTTTAGAAAGGTGTAGTGAGAATCTTGGGGTAGGGGGATCTGTAGCAAGCTACAATTTGGATTGCAGTCTTACCTAGTGTTAGTTGCACTTGGAGAATTTCAGACACATTGTGTTGGCCAACTAGCCTGGTGGTGTGAATATCCTTGGTGAATATTGACACTCCTCCACCTTTAGTGTTTCGGTCCTGGTTTGGTGGCCGAAAAGTGTGGTAAGAGTTGTAGCCTGGTATTGCATGGGTGCTCTCTGTTGCCTTGAACCAGGTCTCAGTTACTGCAGTTACTGCACAGATATCGATGTTCTCCATTTTTAGGAGTGCCTCGAGAGAGTGCATTTTGAGGTTTAGACTTCTAGTATCCAAAAAAGACAAATCATGGCGTCCAATTCTGGACTTATCCATTTTAAATACTTTCCTGGACATTCCAAAATTCAAGATGCTGACTTTACAGCAGCTACTGCCGATGTTAGGCAACGTTACCTGGTTGGTAACTCTAGACTTAAGAAGCTTACCTGCATATCCCAATCAGGGAATCTTGCAGAAGATACCTCCGCTTCAAAGCAGGCTATTTGCATTGCCAGTTCTCTGCACTGCCCTTTGGCTTATCTATTGTGCCCAGGGTCTTCACAAAGTGCCTGGCACCAGTAATTGCATTTTGCATACAAAGAAACATTCAAATGTATCCTTAAATGGACGATTGTCTAATTCGGGCAGAGGACGAGGACACTCTTCTACAACATCTGGTGTTTGTAAAAAGGCTTCTAACATGCCTAGGGTACACCATAAACAAAAAGCAATCACAACTGGTACCCTCTCAAACAATTACATTCCTGGGTACAAGCTTGAATACAACTGCCCAGATGACTTAACTCACGCCAGACAAACAAATTCAATTGACAACATACTTCAGACAAGTGGCCACAAAAACCCAGTTATCTGCAAGACAAATTCTGCAGGCTATGGGATTCATGGCATCCTGCATTCTACTAATTCCATATGCAAGACTGCATATGAGGAAACTTCAATGGTACCTAAAAAGCTTATGGAGTCAACATTGTCACAGCCTGGAAACAATGATTCCTCTCATTCCTTGCCTGCAACAGGAGTTCCTTTGGTTGGCAGAGACCTGTCACCAAAACAAGGGACTGTCATTCATTCTACCCCCTGCCACCCAAACCCTGACTACAGATGCATCAGACTATGCTTTGGGGGCCCATCTAGCAGGAAGGATGCATTCAGGGTGAATGGAACCCAAATCAAATGCACCTACATATCAACCAGAAAGAAATGCTAGCTGTACAGAATGCTCTGACAGCCTTCAAGTACTTCCTTCATTCAGGACAACTACTGATAAAGACTGACAACACCACAGTTATGATAAACAAGCAGGGGGGTACCCACTCCTAACCCCTTTGCAGACTAGCCATGGCCTTGTGGAACACAGCCTTGACTTACCAACTACATCTACAAGCTCAATTCCTGCCAGGAAAGTAAAATACTCTGGCAGACGACCTAAGCAGAAATCTTATGGACCCACACGAATGGAAACTGGATCCACAAATCTTCAGCATGTTGACACGAAAATGGGAGAGCCCAGACATAGATCTATTTGCCTCTCCCCAAAACTACCAGTTGAACAAATTTTGCACAAGGATTCATCACAAAAAAGCTTGGAAAGTGGATACTGTATCCTTCAGCAAAACCAAAAATGATTCTGATTGCTCCGGACTGGCCTCGCCAACACTTGTACCCGCTTCTAAGAAATATATTACACCTTCCTCCATGGTACTTGCCTCAGACACCTCCTCTATTGTCTCAGCAGAATTGTCAAATTCTGCACACTGAGCTCCAAACTCTGAATCTTGCAGCATGGCTAATCAACTAATTTCACCAATCACATCTCTCAGTAAACCTGTGATGGATGTCATTTTGGAGGCTAGAAGGCCTAGTACTAGAAAATCTTATGCTGATAAATGGAAGAGATTCTGTGCCTGGAACCAAGCACAAGGAATAAACACAGCAATGCCCAATATTCCTCAGATTTTGCAATATTTAACTTGAAGTAAACAAAAACCGCTAGGAGGTAGAATGAGGGATGAACGCAGCTCGTCCGAACAAAATCCAAAATGTACTGAAGCACTGAGACCAAAACTTCACATTAAGGCATCGACAATTTATTCAGTAAGATCCACTCACGACAACATAAAAGTTAAGCGCTTTCAACTGGAACACAAGCCAGTCTTCTTCAGAACGAAAAAACAGTATTAGATGTGGAACATTTATACTGTAATGCCTGCGGTTGAAAATAACCGAGCCAAAAACCTTTTGAAAAATTTAAAGTGGCAGCACTATTTTCCAAATAGAAAATATAACAGCTGTTAGCGTAAACCACCATCTTGTACTTAAAACACTTGAAACACATACAACACATAACACATAACAATAAATAATGCTATATTTGCTTTTTAGGTTATTTTTAATATTTATATTTATATATGATTATTTTTACAATATTATAGCTCATATTGCACCTTACGTCCATCAATATATCTTTATGCATGTATTGGGATATAACAACATTATTTTTTTGATTTTCAATGGTTAGATCTAGCATATATTTAGTATATTTTAAGCATCACAATATTAATTAGTTTTGAATATTATAGAAGCAATTATAGCATTATTTATTGTTATGTGTTATGTGTTTCAAGTGTTTTAAGTACAAGATGGTGGTTTACGCTAACAGCTGTTATATTTTCTATTTGGAAAATAGTGCTGCCACTTTAAATTTTTCAAAAGGTTTTTGGCGCGGTTATTTTCAACCGCAGGCATTACAGTATAAATGTTCCACATCTAATACTGTTTTTTCGTTCTGAAGAAGACTGGTTTGTGTTCCAGTTGAAAGCGCTTAACTTTTATGTTGTCGTGAGTGGATCTTACTGAATAAATTGTCGATGCCTTAATGTGAAGTTTTGGTCTCAGTGCTTCAGTACATTTTGGATTTTGTTCGGACGAGCTGCGTTCATCCCTCATTCTACCTCCTAGCGGTTAATATTTAACTTGAGATGCTTCACAAGGACCTATCTTTTTCTTCTATAAAAATCCATGCCTCTGCCATCTCGGCTCGTTACAACACAGAGCCCTCCTCTCTTTTCTCATCCCCTGCTAAAGCAGTACCTCAGAGGGGTCAAAAATTTGAGACATCCCAGGAGAGCACCGACTCCTGCATGGGACCTCAATTTTGTGCTGGAAAAACTCACCCTACCTCCTTTTGAACCAGCTGCTACTGCAGACATAAAATTTCTTTCTTGGAAGACGGCCTTTCTTTTAGCAGTCACTTCAGCTAGGAGGATTTCAGAACTACAGGATGTTCGTCGTGCATACAGCTGCAGTCATCACAGATGGGTTCTCCTGCCGTCAGGCGGGTCCTCGGTTGGCCGAATTCCAAAGTCTTGGTCAGGCGTCGGTCGTTGTTGCTTTCTTTCCTGACATCAGTGCGACAGGGGTATATAAGACACAGCCGACGCCATTTTCTTCAGTCTTTTTTGCCACGCGGTGCCCGAAGTAGAAGCAGTTCGCAAGTGCCGGTCGGCCAGCTCCTGAAATTACAAAAATTTGGAAACCGAAGTCTTCTTTAAAACTAAGTACCCCGTTGGGGAAACTTTTCTTGCCTCAGACCGATGTCAGACAAAGTTAACAATTGTATTTCTTGTGGGAAGCAAATACCGCATAAGGATTTCCATTCCCTCTGTATACCTTGCTTAAGCCCAGACCACGACGTCTCGGGCTGTCTCTTTTGTGCTACTTTCAATAAACGCACTATTAAGCGTCGGGCGGAGTTCGCCCAGCACTTTTTTTGGTAAAACTTTTAATTATAAAATGTCGTCGGAGACTCCGACTACCGTTTTGACCAAAAAACGCAAAGACAAAGAACGACACTCGAGGACCGCTGTCTCCTCCGACACCACGCCAAAACCGGCTACACGTGGTCCGGTTCTCAGTGAGGCGCCTACGCAGCCCCTGACTACCAACGACGCTTCTCTGGCGGTGTCTTCTGTAACCGAGACCGCAGGTTCCTCTGCCCATACCCCAACTACAGCTACCGAAGCCGCTGTGAGTGTTGAGCCTCTTAATGTGGACAGGTCCACTTCCACCCATGGTGTCTTCAGACCTTCTTCTTCCTTTTCCATAAAGGCCTTCACTAAGTCAAAATCAGCCATGCATCCCAAGAGGCCGGTTGCACAGGGCCCATCTCCAGGCCCCATGCCTAAAAAGCAGATGCTCAAAATGGCTGAGGATTTAATTACTCTTATCAGGGGTTCCCAGCCCCCTCCGGACAAGAGACCCAGAGTGGAGGAAGATTCTCCCTCTTCTGACCAGGGCTCCATTATTTCAGAACATTCTGATGTGGAGGAGCATTCGTACTCCCCTTTTGAAGATTCTGATGCAGAACAGTCTATTCCTTCTGTATCCCCCCCCAGAGGATTTTTCATTCGTGGAAACCTTGCATACCTTGAGGGAACACTTCCATTGGGAAGGCCAAGATTTCTCAGATTCCAAGAAAAGGCTTAGGGAATTTCTTTTGCTACCTCAGCACAGACCTCTGGCGATACCTCCTGTCTTGGACATACTTGATGATGTCTACTCGGAGGCTTGTCTTAAACCGGATTCCCTGCCTCCCGCCCCAGTCAAGCCTGATAGGTACTACAGAGTTCCTAACTCACACCAGTTCCTTTACAAAAGCGACAATGCAGACCCTGAAACCATTTCTCAAGGCCCCAAGGGAATGAAGGCCTCTACTGCTAAGAATCCATTACCTTCCGAGAGAGAGTCTAGATCCTTAGAAAGGTGGGGAAAAAAGGTATATACCTCAGCCACCCTAGCCATGAGGGCCTTAAATTGTCAGTTCCATATGCTTAAATATTAGCAGTTTCTGTTATCACAATTAAAGAATAAAATGTCACAATCTGAACAACCAGATTTAAAGGAGTTGCAGGATATGATGCATAGTGCAGAACAAGTGGGTAAACACACCTTACAATGTGGCTATGATGCTCTAGAAGCCTCAAGTAGAGCTGCTGTTACAGGATCAGTCATTCGTAGACATGCCTGGCTTAGGGAATAAACCTTTCCTGACCATGTTAAAGCTAAACTATTAGATGCTCCTTTACAAAAGGATGTATTATTTGGTACTAATGCTGAGGAGATTCTACGAAAAATGGAAGAAAAAGCTAAATCAATGCAAACAGTCAAGGCTTTTCTACAGGTTCAATCACCACGTTTTAGCAGAAATTGGTCTTCAAAAAATTGGTCCTTTCCAGCCACGGACAAGCCCCAAATAGGTAGATACAGGCGCACAAGGGGCAGAGGACAATCTCAAGGATCATATAGAGGCAGACAATGGCAATCTCCAGCACCAAGAGGTGGTGAAGACAGTGCACAACAATACAGGAAACAAACCCAATGACTTTCCCCTTTGCATGCCAAGCAAGGCTCAGGTGGCAGCACCCTTGGGAGGAAAGCTGACATTATTTTCAAAATATTGGCATATTGTCACAAAAGACAAATGGATCCTGGACATTATAAACAGAGGCTACAGATTTCATTTTCACACTCTTCCAAAAATGAGAGGCATGCCGAACCTGCCACACAATCAAAGGGCAGAGGCTCAAATACAAATTTCAAAGCTCATGGGCATGAAAGCTATTCAAGAGGTACCTACTCACGAACAAGGTCAAGGTTTTTACTCAAGACTATTCCTGGTACCAAGGAAGGGAACCGATTGGAGACCCATTTTGGACTTATCCATCCTAAACACATTTCTACTCGTACCAAAACTCAAGATGCTCACCTTACAGCAGCTTCTTCCCATGCTGGGCAAAGAGTCTTGGCTGGTAACATTGGACCTCAAGGAGGCATACCTGCATGTCCCAATCAGACAAAGCTGCAGAAGATACCTCAGATTTCTTGCAGGTTCAATCCACTATCAATTCTCTGCATTGCCCTTTGGCTTATCTACTGCACCCAGATTATTCACAAAAGGCCTGGCATCAGTGATTGCCTACTGCAGACTTCAAGGGATACAAATTTACCCTTATTTGGACGATTGCCTGATCCAGGTGGACAGCAAATTCTTACTTCTGGAACATCTGGCTTATGTAACACGGTTATTGAATTACCTGGGATACACAGTCAACAAAGAGAAATCCAGGCTAACACCATCTCAGAATATAATTTTCCTGGGTGCCAACTTGGACACAAACACCCAGATGGCCTATCTTACGCCAGAAAAACAGGGGCAACTAACTCAGTACTTCAAGACACTAGCAAATTGTACCAGGCTTACTGCAAGGAAAATCCTGCAGGCTCTGGGATTCATGGCATCTTGCATTCTTCTAATCCCATATGCAAAGTTGCATATGAGGAAACTTCAGTGGTACCTAAAGAACCTATGGTCTCAACACAGCCACAGTTTGGAAACAATAATACCACTAATTCCATGTTTGCAAAAGGAATTTCTATGGTGGGCCCTAGCATGCCAAACAAACACAGGTCTACCATTCTGCAAGCCTCAAGCAAATCAAGTCATCACAACAGACGCCTCAGACTACGCCTGGGGGGCACACATGACGGACAGGTGCATCCAGGGCAAGTGGTCCCAAAAGGAACAGCATCTTCACATCAATCAAAAGGAGATGCTAGCAGTGATAAATGCAATTACAGCTTTCAAAGACCTTTTGCATCCAGGACAGTTATTGATAAGAACAGACAACACCACAGTAATGTGGTACATAAACAAACAAGGAGGAACACATTCATACCCCCTGTGCAGGCTGGCCATGTCACTTTGGAACTTGGCTCTGGAATGTCAAATCGAACTTCAAGCACAGTACCTGCCAGGTTTGGAAAACACGTTGGCAGACAATCTAAGCAGAAATATGACAGATCCGCACGAATGGAAGTTGCATCCTCAAGTCTTTACAAAGGTAATCCAAGCGGGGGAAGGCCAGACATAGATCTATTTGCCTCCCACAAGAATCATCAATTGACAAAATTCTGCTCAAGGACATTTCATCCAAAGGCCTGGAGGGTGGATGCCCTTTCTTTCAGTTGGGCAGCACTGACAGTTTACGCCTTTCCACCTTGCCTCTACTGCCCAAGGTGCTCTTGAAGGCAAGAGCAGACAGACCAAGGATGATATTGATTGCACCAGACTGGCCAAGACAACACTGGTACCCACTCCTGAGGAGTTTAACACACTCTCCTCCCTGGACCCTACCTCTAATGCCTCTTCTCCTGACTCAGCACAGCTACCAAATTCTACACAGCCAGCTGAAAACACTCAACCTGGCTGCATGGAAAATTCCTTAGCACCACAACAGACCCTACTCTCCAAGGAGGTGCAGGATGTCATTTTGGAGGCAAGAAGGCCATCTACTAGAAAAGCTTACTCCGCAAAATGGAAACGGTATTGCGTTTGGAATGAGAAAAAGGGCCAGGATCCTAGGAAACTGAATTTGCCTCAGATATTACAGTATCTAGCTGAGCTGCTGAACAGTGGACTTTCATTTTCCTCCATTAAAATACATGCCTCAGCCATTTCTGCAGAATACAACACTGATCCACCCTTATTCTCTCACCCACTCTTAAAGCAGTTCCTCAGAGGGGCTACGAATGTAAGACCTCCAAGGAAACAACCAATACCAGCCTGGGACCTAAATTACATTCTAGAAAAATTAACATTGCCTCCCTTTGAACCAGCTGCCTCAACAGATTTGCAATATTTGTCCTGGAAAACAGATTTCCTTCTGGCTATTACCTCAGCACGTAGGGTCTCGGAACTACAAGCCCTCATGGCTGTGCAGCCCTTTCTCATTTTCCATCAGGACAGGGTTTCTCTACGAACCAACCCGTCATTTATGCCTAAGGTAGTATCAAGGGTAGCTTTAAATCAGGCCATACACTTACCTACCTTTTACCCCAATCCTCAAAACAAAGGGGAAAGGCTGCTACATTCCTTAGACATCCATAGACAGCTGCGTTACTATTTGGATGGAACAAAGCCTTTCAGGAAGTCAGAACAACTCTTTGTCTCCTATGCTGTAGGAGCTCAAGGGAAGCCTATTTCCAGACAGACAATTTCAAAATGGATAGGTCACTGCATACGTTTTTGTTACTCCTTTCATGGTAAATCTGAACCTGCAGGCATCAGATCCCACTCCACAAGGGCCACCGCTACCTCTGCAGCCTTCCTCAGAGGAGTCCCAACCAAAGATATTTTGGAGGCAGCCACTTGGAGTTCTGTGCATACCTTCACCAAACACTACCACCTACCTTTATATTCCAAAACTAGAGCAGGCTTTGCCACTGCTGTGTTGCAGGGCATTCTGGCTCCTCCCAGTTCCACCTAGTGCCTACCACCCTGTGCGTAGCTTTGGGATTCTACCCATCTGTGATGACTGCAGCTGTATGCACGATGAACATAGTACAGTTTTGTACTTCCCATAAATGTAGATGTTCGAGTGCTAATACAGCTGCAGTCCAGGTTTCCCTCCCTCCTTCACCTCTGGGAACATACCTAGTGGCTAACTCCTCTACTTTCAACCTGATTGGGTTATCCTTCTATGATGTATTTGCTTGCAACTACTGATTTTTGATTATATTGCATTACATGATTATATATAATATCTATATATCTATATATCTATATATCTATATATATATATTGCCTTCCTTTTGGGGGCACCTGACATCTGGGGCAAGAAAGACTGAAGAAAATGGCATCGGCTGTGTCTTGTATACCCCTGTCGCACTGACATCAGGAAAGAAAGAGACAACAACCGACGCCGGACCAAGACTTTGGAATTCGGCCGACCGAGGACCCGCCTGACGGCAGGAGACCCCATCTGTGATGACTGCAGCTGTATTAGCACTCTAACATCTACATTTATGGTAGGTACAAAACTGTACTTTCTCATGGCAGTGGAGCCTTTCATTATCTTTTATCCAGACAGGGTGGCCCTCAGGACCAATCCTTTTTTTATGCCTAAGATGGTATCCAGTGTGGCTCTTAACCAGACCATTCATTTGCCAACTTTTTTCTGAAATCCGCAGGACAAGGGGGAGCGGATTCTGCATTCATTGGGTGTACACAGACAACAGGACAAAATCTCTAAGAAAGTCTGAGCAACTACTGGTGGCATTTGCTGCAGGTACAGAGAGGAAGGCTATATCAAAGCAGACTATTTCAAAATGGATAAGCCATTGTATTCGTTTCTGCTACATGCACCATGGTAAACCTGTCCCCAAGGGGATCAGATCCCATTCCACCAGGGCTGCATCTACTTCTGCAGCCTTTCTCAGAGGGGTTCCTACCAGAGACATTCTAGAAGCTGCTACTTGGAGCTCAGTTCATACATTCACAAAATTACCATTTACCTCTCTTTTCTAAATCCAGGGCAGGCTTTGCCACTGCTGTCCTGTAGGGCCTTATAGCTGCTCCTAATGCTTTATAATTCCATCCTCCCATCCATAGCTTTGTGATTCTACCCAAATGTAATGACTGCAACAGTGAAACATGAAGAACATAGTACAGTTGTGTACACTTACCATAAATGCAGATGTTCGAGTGTATTCACTTTTACAGTCTGGGTTACCCACCCACCAGCCCCCTTTCTTCTCTATTATTATATCTCTTCTTTCCTTCACTATGCTCAAAAGCTTTTGTGGTGTATTTGCTTTTAGATGGAGGTAAATTTTTTGTGTTCTAAAATACATGCATATATAGATATATTTTTTTTGCTCCCCATTTGGGGGGGGGCACCTGACATCTGTGGCAAGAAAAATGATTAAAATTTGTTGGCTGCATGTTTTATACCCCTGACGACCTGACGTGATGGAAGAGGAGACAGCAACCGACGCAGGACCCAAGACTTCTGGCCGACTGAGGGCAGCCTGCCAGCAGATTACCCAAACATAATGACTGCAACAGTGAATACACTCAACATCTACTTTTATGGTAAGTGTACACAACTGTACTTTTCTGTGAGAGTTTTCCTGTATTACAAAGTTGTGCGATGGTTGTCTTCATGGCTTATTAATACAACTCCTGCTCTTGAGATTCTACAATTTCTGAATAGTTCTGTCATCCTGCCCATTAGAATGCATATTTTTATTTATTTTTATTTTATTTATTTATTTTATTTAACATTTTGTTGACCGGGAATGTCCGACTAGGTTCCACAGAGCCTGTTTTCAGCGGAGGCCCGGGGAGAAACGCTCCAGATGCATGTCTTTGGAATGTGGAAGGAAACCGGAGTACCCGGAGGAAACACACGCAAACACAGGGAGAACATGCAAACTCCACACAGAAGGCACCCCAGTCGAGAATCGAACCGGAGAACCTCTTGCTGTGAGGCGACAACGTTAACCGCTGCACCACTGTGCCGCCCATATAATGTGGACTTTGCCATGTTTGAACTCCCACTCAGTGTACAGCTCTTTTGAATTCTTGACTGTTGTGGACTCAGATAAGGTACTCACGGTTTTGAAAGTACAGACTTTTTAAATGTACCACTGTAGAGGCACTAAAAGAAACCAAATCAGAACAAAAAGCAACCACCCACAAAGAATGCAACCTTTGTGTTCACACACAACTCAAGAAAGGTACATTAATTTTGTACCCTTCCCATTACACCTTCTTAAAGCCTGATGAGTTAATATCTTCTGTGTCATTGCACTGTCTCACATCTGCTACAGTCTTGCAGTAGTTGAGAGTTCTTTTGTCCTATTTTCCACTTACACCTGCAGTGCTTCATTTGTATGAGCGGCCAGTCTTGTTTACTGCCCTTTCTCCATCTCCTCCTCCTCTAGCCATTTATCCCCATCCCTTGGGTCAAGTTCCTCCTGGTACAAAGTTTACTCTTGTTATGGTACCAAGGGTAAATGATTTTCAGTTGTAGATCCCGTACCCTAATAAGCAGTCTGTCTTTCACCGATATGTCCCAAATGTCATTCCACTCTACACTGCCTTCTCAACCTTGTTTTTGTGCCCATTCCCTTTTAATAATTTTTAACTGCTGTTTTTTGTTCCATTACAGTGTCTCTATTGGTTGTTCCTCCTCTTGTTTTTAACATTCTGCCCATTTTTTGATCAAAGCTTCTCCTTGTGATGGTGGTGTTGCAGGCTCCCTCTGAGTATTTTCCCCTTCCCAACAGCCTACTGTCTTGTGTTCTCCCTAGATTAGTTCTGCCTTCCTTGTCCCATTATCAGTAGAGCCTGGTCTAGTGTTTTCCATTACTTTTCTGTCCTCTCTTTCTGCTCCTGTCTTCAATCTCCCGTTTTCCCCTCCCTTATGTTTCAGGTATTCCCTTTTAATCTTTTCTCTTTCTGATTATCTGGTTAATCTTTTATATATATATAAATATATATATATATATATATATATATATAATGTGTGTATATTATGACCCAGTATCCACGGTTTATTTCCTTTAGTGCTGTTTTAGGGTGAATGTTTGTTTATTTTTTCTTACTCTTGCTGAGATTCATCTGTCATTGCTCCTGTGTCCGTAGCTTCCTGATGTAGTTTGATGCACCCCATCCCCCTTTTCTTTCACCAGTTGTGTTTTGGACCTTTCTAAATGTAGTTGTCACAAGTTCATTGTGTTTCCTTTAAGAATTTTTTTGGCCTTTAATGGTGGTAACTCCCAGCAGGTACATATCCTCAATCTGGGCATTATTTTAATCAAGTTGCTGCATCCTGCAGGTGTGGATCTCTTCTTGTTTCTACCCTCACAGTAGCCTGTTGACTTCTGTTAGCTTCTCATAGCTTACTTGAAAAACTAATTGCCAGTGAATCAAGGAGCTGCAAGGCAGGATAAAATGAGTGGGTGAAAATCTAAGGGAATCCAATAAAATAACAGTTGGCAGCTGTGTATATTGGAATTACACAAAGCGCAAGAAAGTACTCCTAACTTTCATAGTTTGCAGTTTTAGCTGCTGTCTCTCACACATCTATCCCAAGGTATTTAGACCTTGGATTGCATGGGATGTTTAGTAGTAGAATTTGTTGTGGAATGTGAGTTGCATCCTGGCTTACATGAAAGGTTCAGAATTTTTTTTTTGTTCTTGAACTCTAATGTTTCTCCGCAACCCATTTTTATCTCTCTCATCTTTCCTAAGTTGCACTCATGGTCCACCACCTATTACTTCCACTGCTTCTGCCAGGTCCTGTTTAGTAGTATACAGTCATCCTGCAAAGAACAGAAAGTGCAATGCCCACCTTGCATTGTTTTTTTCCTTTCTACTAGTTTATCCCTCACTGTTTTGGTCCTGGCCAGTAATTCAGTTGCTAGGATGAGCAGTTCTTGGAAGACTGTTACTGCTACTTTGTTTCCCTTCTAATGGCTTTTTTCTTTGTGATGTTTCCTTTTACTGTGTAATCCACTGTGAGCTCCCATTTCAGGTCTTCTCTGCAGTTGTTAAATCTAGAACCATGCCCTGTATTTTCTAATTTGTACATAAGGAGGTCTCATTTTCAGGAGTTGAAGGCTTTTTAATGGTATTTCTCCCCCATTGCCTGCTGACCACCATTCTTCCTTTCCTATGGTGCCATCATACAGGCAACCATCATGGTTTTGTGAATTGACATGAGCACCTGTATTGTCATGTGGACATTCTGTATACCCCCCCCCCCCCCTGCCCTGGCTGGTGAGTGCTTCCAGAAAACTGCCTACAAAAGCTGCTGTCATCACCTTGGGACACCATTGTGCATGCCCTCCAGTCCTACATCTGTTGTGTAAGCTTCCACTTGCATGGGAACAATATCACTGACTGGGAAACCCATCCCCCATGACCCCCTCATGCGGATGGGAGAGCTGGCATGAGCCAATCTTTCATCCTTTGGTTTTAACAGAACAGTGCTATATAAAACAGACATTTTAGAGGAAGTTTTACCTGGTTCATCTCTTAGCAGCTGTATTGTTTCAGATGGTGTAAAGTAAGTGGATGATTGATGTGCAAAATTAACAAATATATACAATTTTAGATGTACACATTGAGCAAAGAAAGAGGGGATTACAGGTTCCTTTAAATGTATTTTATCTAAACTGTTTATGTGGTTTCATTCATTGTTTTAAGTTCTGTGTTTTCTTCCCTTTGCATTTCAGACTATTCCTGACTTTGAGCCAAGCTTGCCTGTTGCAACTAAAATTAGTGATTCATTTAGTCCTCCTAAGAAGCCACGTCGAACAGGTACGTTAGTATTTTATGACCTAGGCATGAATTGCACTTACTTCCAGGCCACTTTCTGATCATAACTTAAACACAAGTGAAACGGTTCCTCTTATCACGTTTCTTTTTTTTTTAAACAAACTTGCATTGACAGCAGTTTTCTTTTTACATCATAAATTGTTTGGCAGTTATACAAGTTCAGATTATCTTGGGTACTGCAGTGTTTTGTTCATGTCATTTGTTTTCATATTATTTTTTAGCACCTACTACTCAAACTGCATACTGTTAAAGTTACAGCACACAGATTAAATAAAAAAATAAAGAATTTTATTTTGCTAAGTATAATGCATGCAGTAGTACTGCTCTTGGCAGTTGACACTAATATGTTTTACTAATGTTATAGTGGGAATGGAGTTCTTTGCTAACTGGCCAGCTCTCTGACTAAGAAGTGGCCCATACAAGGCTAAAGAAGCTGTACTAGGCTTTAAGGTAAAATGTGTTGTAAGCTGCATTCAGCAAATGGCTGGAGCATTGGTATTGACATTATAACTTGTCCATCTCTTGATGTATGGGGTTGCCCCCCCCCCCCAGCTTGCATTAATTTAAGTTTAATACTAGCAGTAGTTGCGGAACCCTGCAAAGCAAGAGAGTGTATTTTACCCCATATAATTTGTTTGCAAGAAACACATAAGAAACGAAGCTGGAAAGGTATGGTTTTGTAATAGTAGGCTTAGAGGATCAGGACTAAGTTAGGAAAAGGGGAAGCAATATTAGTATATCTTGGCTTGAAATTTCTGATGTTAGGTAAATGGACAGATGAAGACAGTTAATATGTAGTGGTAATTACAGTGTCAGGTATATATAGACCCCTACAAACTTGAAAAACATCAAAAAAGTGAATGGTTACATATAGATTGTAAATTAACTAAAACAACAAAGATGTTGTTCAGGAGGGTCCCCAAAATATACAGATCCCAAGTAATGAGACATACTTTGGCAAATTGTTTGATTACTGGGATTAGAGGATGTCTGTGCTGAGGGAAAATAATGTAAACTTCACTCACTAATCCAAGATTTATAGGATGTTTTCAAGAATAGGCAGAGCATATGTATCAGAGAAGGACAAGTATTTGCTAAGTAATTGGGAAGTGTTGCCCAACACACTATCAGATTCTGCACCATTGTTAATAGATCTGTTAACAGACAAAAGAGTTAAGATTAAACACTTGAGGTTTTTGCCCATTAAGATTTATCACCTGAATTTTTTAGTTAGTTGAGGAGGACACTGAGAAATATTACAAACCGAAGGGGTGGGGGATGAAGAGGAAGGTGTTCTGGACAGGTAGAAACAACAAAAAATAGGATGGTCATTTGTATTGAAAAGGTTGTGAGAAAAAAAGAAAATATGAAAGAACATCATTCTTGGAACAGCAAGAGTGAATTATGTTATTTAATTAAGGGAAAAATAAGTGCAGAGGAAGAAATCCAGCAGGCTCAAATAGACATTGAGGAAATATCCGAGCGTGGGACTGTTTAAAGCAAGAGCCATTCAAGACATATTTAGAGTGTTCACCTAGGGCACAGAGAGGATTGGCATTGAGGTTCAGGCAAGTGAGGACTGAGAGGTAGGTACACAGATTTGAAGGATCCCTTTACAGGGAAGCAAGAGAAAGATCAGGAATGGATAGTGGAGAGTACTCAAAAATACTTAAGGTAGATGTAGATATAAATAGAAGTGGATGATAGAAGAAGGGGTGATGAAACACTTTTACTAACGGAATACAGATCCTAGGCTTGTCAGGTGAGGTGATCCAGACACCAGTTAGATGAATGTAAACAACAGATTAAAATGCAATAAGTGTGAAAACCTTGAGCAAAGATGGGATTCCAATAGAATTGTATAAGATAGGTGAGAAAACTATGGAAACTCTTTTTTTCCTCCAGTTGTATAGCATAATAATGAATATGCAGGAAGCTCTAGCATTGTGGAAAAGGACAGTTATTTCATTACTAATAAAGCCAGGAAAGAATCCATTAGAATTGAGTTCTTATAGCTCAATATAAATTTTGAATCAAGATTGTAAACTGTGGGGATAAAGAGCCAAAGGATGGTGTATGTTATGCCAGACCTAGTGAGAGACTATCATTGTGGATTTATTAAGGTGTGACAAACAACTGATAGTCATTTTAAAACATTATTATCATTGCCCAAGGCAAAAAAAAAAAAAAAAAAACTGGGACCAGAAACGACTAATAATGAATTTGAGTGTGGAAAAGCATTTGACAAAATATGATAGAACTATTTATTTGTTGTCTTAAATCGTGGGATTCCCAGGCATCTTTATAAATTGATATATATATCTTTAAGGACACAGATGCCTTTATTAGAGTTACTGCTGAACAGTCCTTGATTTTTGAAATAGCCACAGGAAAAAGCAGGGGCATTCCTGCCCCCAATATTGCTTGCGTTGTATTTCAAGACTTTAGCCCTTGCTTGGAGAAGATCAGGAATAGAAGGCTTTCATCTAGGTGGGACATTAGATAAATCATTTGCATACAAGGAGGTATGGTAAAAAAAAAAAAGAGAAAATAATTCATAGTGGCAGGCCCAAAAAAATTCAGTGGTCAGTTGTTCCACAATGTCAATGGCACAACAGCACTCTCGACTTTGGTACAGAAGGCTGTGGTTTCTGTTCTCACTCTGGGTAGATCAGTTGATGACACTGTAGTGCATTGTACCATAATGGAGGTACTGCACTCTTGAGTGTGCCATCCTTCGGATGAGACTTTGAACTGAGGTCCCATTTGCTTAAGTTGGTGGTAGCTCAGGTGGATGTAAAAAGTCCCATGGTACCTATTGAAAGGAGTATGGGTCTTGTATTTAAATATAAAAATAACTCTTATTTATGAAATATTTACATATTTACTTATAATTGCATATGTAGAAAAAATAACTCTTGTTTACAAAATATTTAGATATTTACATATGTACAAACACATTCATAATTTTCTATACGGCCATGCTAAATTTTCATTCTTATTAGACTTCCATTCCTTTTTCTGTAACCACCATCTGATTATTACTTAATGTTGTTGCTAAAATCCATTTACTATTAAACATAATTTCATTTATTCTTTCATTTTATATAACCCATTTAACATAAAATAATTGATTTATTCTTTTAACATATTCTTTACTTCAGATGTTATAATAGCCATATTTAATCATATCCTTGTTTATTTTTATCCACTTCTTTTATATCTTCAAAAAATCTTCTTTACATAGTTTTCCCATACTTCTTAACCTCTTAGTCCTAGAAGTCTGGACAAAGCTTGACGAAGTGGGGGAAACAAAGGCCCAGAATAGGGGCAGATTTTAAATATTGCTAGAATAACAGGGCTTTGTATTAGCATGCATTTTCTGAAGGATTTCGAGTCTGAAACTCAAATGTATGTCATTATTTAGTGACTTCAGTCCTCAGATCACCTCTGTGATTTTCCAGAAAATCACACATTTTCTGAGGAACAAACCAAAATTATGAGGCAAAAATCTGGACATTCTGTGAAAGTCTGGACAATTGAGAGGTATGAGTTTCCCCCATAACATGTTTACTCATGTTCTGTAGTTTCTTCTCGACAATGTAAACATGTTTATCACTTTATTTATATGGCAAATTTCCTTTTACTGGCATTTATCTGTTACCAGCCTCCACAAAAAATCTTGACCAGTCTGCTTTTATTATACCATTTGCCTCTTATTTTTATAGCATTCATTTTTTTTCAACTGTTGGATTTATTATTACATTTGTATAGCATACTTTTCTATCTTTTTTATGTCATCAGGTTTTTATTTTCCACAAAAATATTTTTCTTGGTAACATTTTAGTTCATTTTACACATTTTTCTCTCTCTTTTTTACCATACCCAAAATTTGTCAAACTTTACTAATCTCTCATCTTTTTCATTTATCCACTTTAACACGTACAAATTTAATGAAGCAGCATATACCGCCAGGCTAATTAACTCTAAACCACATCCTTCTTTATTTATGTACAAAACTCCCTCTTTTTACTTGGTTTAATCTAGAACTGCATATAAATGAAAAAAATGTCTGCAATAATTCCTTTTCAGATACTGTTGGCAACACAAATGCACTTTCCAAATATGCTATTTTTCCCAGCAGTACTGAATTTCTCAAGTAAGACTTCTTCTGAATGATAATTTATGTTATCCAGAAAATGCATGTTTGCTTTATTTTTCTGTTGTTTTTCCCCCCATTGAATTCTACTTGCATCTTTATTTGCAAATGTTATACCCAACACAGAAATTTCATTCATTGTAAAACATATACTCCTGATGTTGACTACATCATCTTACTTTTCTCTTTAAAGCCGTCCATATCACCTCTGAACATCCATTTATGCAAATTATTACTTTTATCCACATTTTGATTTTTGCAATTATTATAATGTCATCTGCATATGTTAACATGACTGAAATTCTTAACCCTTCAGGTGGTATATACCCCACCTCTTCATTAACATATTTCATATACTGTCACATCCGTAATTAATGCAAAGAGTAATACAACTCATTGGACACCACTTTCTTATGCCACTCTTCATATGTATTGCTTGGCTTAACCAGTAATTGGCAAGTATTTTTGTTTTATTATTACTATATGTTGACATGCATCATTTTTTTTCTCACTTATATTCTTTCATTATTACCAGTAAGACTTCATGTCCAGTCATGTCAGATGCCTTATTAAAGTCGATGATTTTCACTTCTTTTTTTCTTTTTATAATGTCATCCGCAATTTAACGGTCAATAATTGACAGCCTTTCCCCTGTATACTACATATGCTGTCTTCCATAATATTTCCCATTTTAGTTTCAAATCTCAAAAGATCTTATAATCATTATTATTCTACTATACTATTTGGTCACCAGTTTTTTTCAATTCTCTAACTTCCTTCTTCCATATGAAATTTAAGTATTCCACATAAATAACGAGTCATTCAAAATCTTTAATAATTTTTTTTTTTGCCAATCCCTTAAATTTTTATACATTTCATACCCTATTCTATCTGAGCCTACAGCCGCATCTATATTTACTTTTCCTAATACTTTATCTAACTCATTTAAAGAAATCTCCTTCTCCAACTCTTTATTCTCTTTCTTTTAACTTTTTTCTTTACTTTCCATGTTTTTTCACTATTTTTTTTTGCTTTAAACATTTCTTGTGCATATTGTACTAATTATTCGTAATCTTTTCCTGAGTCCTTTGTTTCTTCTTTTGCATTTTTATTTCTCTCATTATACTACCATCTTCCTTTACTAATCTGCTTAATTAACTCAATACTTCTCTTCTTCTTTGTTTAAAAAAAAATATATATATATATTTGCTTATGTAACAGTTCCGGTTTACTGTCAAAATCTCGAAATTTTAAACCAAATCCGTTCAGAACCTCAAACGGTAATGTTGAATCGCAGAATATCACTTAGGCAAAATGTTGAATCTGCTGAATGAATTCAGCAGATTCAACACTTTCGCCGAATATCACACATGATGTCCGTATAGGAGCTCAGGTAAGGATTCAACATTTTCGTTGAATATCGCACATAATGTCCGTATAGGAGCACAGGTAAGTATAACTCCTACACTTCATGTTACATTTTTGCAGGCACCCCCCCCCCCCCCACACACACACACAGCTAGCTCTGTATTCCAGCTCTGAGATCGGACTATAGTGAGGAAAGGGACAAATGTCCCAATCCACACAGTACCACAATCTCTAGTCATTACATCGAGTTCATATCAGCGAATGCACAATGGCATTTGCTGACATGAACAATCGAGCATGTAATAGTCGGCAACACTGCAGTCTGCTATCTGCCATCCGATATACCTCCTACAGAGAATCTGTGTTCAGGATTTTGATTGTAAATCAACAATTCTTGTCTTTTTTTTGTCAAAGCACTTTCTGTCCTTATGTTCTAAATCTTCAAATGCACTGTTATATGTTCTTTTATATTATTCTTTCTCTACTTTTTTCACATTATATTACCACTGTAAAAAAAATCTTATATATTTTTCGTTAAGTATCGCCCACGATTCAGACCAGCTTTTATAAAATGTTCTCATAGTAATATGATCTTTTTATAACTTTATTAGTAATCTCTCTCCTCCTCCATTCCGTGCTTTCTCATTTATCCTTTTTATTCATTTGTGTAGTTTAATATATTGCTTGTTTTCTTTTATCTCTAGACATATTGCAAGATGATCATAAAATCCTGTTTCGACTACCTCCCCTTCTCCTATAACTAAACCTTCTGATACTGTAAAATCTGTTACAAAAGGGGTATATATACAACAGAAAGTCCATGAATTTGTCCCACAGTTTTAACTTACCACATCATCTTGTATCATTTCCTTTCTTTTTGCACTTGCCTATTAAATGACAATTAAAATTTCCTGTTATTATAATAATCACGTTTATCATTATATAGTCGAAAAATCTGATGAAATAAGCTTTGTGTTTCTTTATAGTTGGTATAAGCATACAGTGTTATTCTGTAGAATTGTTCTTTCCACTTCAAATCTACAATGGTTAATCTTCCCATTTTTGCTAATGTTACATCTAATATCGTCATTACTGTATTTCTACAGAAAATGGCTATTCCAGAGCATCTCTCATTTCCTAAATTCCAGATCATCTTTCCTGCCCTAGTTTCTCTGTTTGTAATCTTTCATTTGTTAAAATTTTGTCTTCTAATGTAATTACATCTACATCACATGTATTACACCACTCCAAAAATTCTGTTTTTCTTACTGTATTCGTAATACTATTGACATTTGCAGAAAACACCCTAAAATTTAAATTTTCCCTTTTCCTTAGTTTTGTGGTTTCTTAAGTTCATAATTATTTGCAAGGCTAACTTTCTCAATAGGCAATTCTAAGCCTAACGAATTTTCTTCCCAAAGGTGAGAATCAAACACTATACCTAGTGTCTGTGAATCAAACACCTTGATCATTATACCAAGCCTCAGTCTTTAGCTGTACGTATTCTTTTTCTTCCATTTCCTTCCTTTTTTTCTTTTGTACTTGTCCCTTTAAATTTTCTTTTTCTGTCTTTTACAAATAGAATTCTTTTTTTTTCCCTTTTACTACCTTTCAGTTTGTCTTCATCGCTTATTTCAGAACCTTCTATGTCCTCTTTATTATATTTTTTCTCATCCAGATGTTCTTTGTGATGTTCTTCATCTCACATTGCTGCAGTCCTGACACTTGGGTAGTCCGCTGTCCCAGTCGGCCCGAATACCAAAGTATAAGGCTGACGTCGGTCAAGGCGCATTAGTTTGACGTCAGGACGTCAGGGTACAAATGCGCATGACCGACGTCATTTTCTCAGTCTTTTTTTGCCGCATGGTCCGATGCAGAAGCAGTTTTGCAAGTGCAGGTTGGCGTTCTGAGATTTTCCGAAGTCGGAGTTTCAGACCGAATCCAAGTTGGCTAAGTACCCCGTTGGGGAATATTTTGGTTTTTTCTTGCCTCAGTATTTTACCGGATGTCAGAAAAAGTGAATAACTGTATTTCTTGTGGGAAACAGATACCTCATAGGGATTACCATACCTTGTGTATACCTTGCTTAGGGCCTGAGCACGACGTTGTTGGCTGTCGCTCTTGTGCTAGATTTAACAAACGCACTATAAAGAGAAGATTAGATTGTGCCAGGTTAGTGTTTGGGAAGCGGTGTAATTATAAAATGCCGTCGGATGCTCCGACGCCCGCTTCGTCCAAAAAGCGCAAGGACAAAACAGCAAAGCCTAGGCTGGAAGAACCGTCCGTGCGGACGCCGGTTCTTTAGAGGGCTCGGTGGAGCCAGAGGTTCAGCCAGAAATTTCTTTGGAATCCCAGGGAGAGACTTTATTACTGCAAGATGTGACCTCTCAGGAGGTAGGCCAGGCGGAAGGGGCTTCTCAGGTAGCTGTTCTTCCCTCCCTTCCTAAGGTGGTTAGGCCCTCCTGCTGTTTCCAAGGCTTCTCCCAGGGGCAGGCCAGGTTTTGTTTCAGGTGTTGCCCCTAGTTCTTCAGGGTCTGTACCTAAGAAGCATATGCTTAAGATGGCAGAAGATTTGATTACAATGATTAGAGGTTCTATGCCCCCTCCTGATAAGAGGTCTAGGGTGGAACCTGAGCTTGGGAGTTTTGAGCAGTGTTCGGATGCTTCTGAGTCTTCGGCTGAAGACTTGCAGGAGTATTCCCCTTACTCTGATTCTGATGTAGATGATTCTACTCCTTCTGCTTCTCCTCCTGAGGATTTTTCATTTTCAGAGACTCTTCATTCCATGAGGGAGCATTTTAAATGGGAAGGTCAGGATTTCTCTGATTCCAGGAAAAGGCTTAGGGAATTTTTGTTTCTACCCCAGCATAGGCCTTTAGCTATACCTCCTGTTCTAGATGTGGTGGAGGATGTGTTTGCAGAGGCTTCTCTGAACCCTGATTCTTTGCCTTCTGCTCCAGTTAAACCTGACAGATATTATAGGGTGCCTGAAGCTCATAAGTATCTTTTTAAGAGTCCTAGGGCAGACCCAGAAACTGTTTCACAGGGGCCTAAAGGTGTTAAGGCTTCTGTTGTTAAAAATCCTGTTCCTCCAGATAAAGAGGCAAGGGCTTTGGATAGATGGGGAAAGAAAGTCTATACTTCTTCCACTTTGGCCATGAGAGCTTTGAATTGCCAGTTTCACATGTTGAAATACCAAAATTATCTCCTTTCGCAATTAAAGTCTAAGGTTGATGCTTTGGCGGAAGGTATTGAGTGTAAAGAGTTGCAGGATTTAGTTCATGTTTCTGAACAGGTGGGTAAGCATTCTTTGCAATGTGGTTTTGATGCTGTGCAGGCCTCTTCGAGGGTGGCTGCCACTGGTTCGGTTCTTCGCAGGCACGCCTGGCTGAGGGATCAGAATTTAGCTGAGCATGTGAAGACAAGGATTTTAGATGCTCCTTTACAATCTGATGTGTTGTTTGGTTCGCCTGTGGAAGCAGTTCTAAAGAAAATGGAAGACAAGGCTAAGTCTATGCAGACTGTTAAAGATTTTTGCAGGTTCAGCCTCCAAGTTTAGTAGAAATTGGCCTACCAAGGGGTGGACATATCCTGCTTATGATTCCCAGTCTAGGGGTAGGTCTAGGCGTGGTAGGGGCAGAGCTCAAGGTTCTTTAGGCCTAGAACAGGGAGTTCACCTGCTCAGTCTTCTGGTGAGGGCAGGGGTCAGTCCTTTCGTAAACAGACCCAATGACCTGCCTTTTCAGCTGCCAGAATCTTCTCGTCTGGCAGCACCTTTGGGAGGAAGGTTGGCACTTTTCAAAGAAAACTGGAGTTTAATTACCCAAGACAGATGGGTATTGGATATCATTCACCACGGTTACAGGTTTTATTTCCATACCTTGCCTCCTTTCAAAGGCATGCCAGACATTCCTCCTCAACAAAGGAAAGAGGCTCACAAGCAAATTTCTCTGTTGCTCCAAATAGGGGCCATTCAGCCGGTTCCTGTGCCAGAAAGGGGCCTAGGATTTTATTCTCACCTGTTCCTAGTACCAAAAAAGGGGAACACGTGGAGACCAATTTTGGATCTGTCTATCCTCAACACTTATCTGGACATTCCCAAGTTCAAAATGTTGACGTTACAACAGCTTTTACCTCTGCTGGGCAAAGATCACTGGATGGTAACTTTGGATCTCAAGGAAGCTTACCTTCATGTTCCTATCAGACTAGTTTGCAGGAAGTATCTGCGTTTTCGAGCTGGGAATTCTCATTATCAGTTCTCTGCATTGCCCTTTGGCTTATCTACTGCGCCCAGAGTGTTCACAAAGGTTCTGGCTCCAGTGATAGCTTTCTTCAGGCTAAAAGGAATACAAATCTATCCTTATTTGGACGATTGCCTGATTCTGGCTCAAGGAAGGGACGTGCTTCTTCAGCATTTGGAATATGTGATAGCAGTGCTAAGATGCCTAGGGTATTCTGTGAACGAAATAAAGTCCAGTCTAGTACCCTCTCAAGACATGTGCTTTCTGGGTGTGAGACTGAATACAGCACCCAGATGGCCTTTTTAACCCCGGACAAACAAAAGAATCTTTCTCTTTACTTCCATCAACTTTCTCATCAGTCCGGGCTGACTGCAAGGACAGTCCTTCAAGCCTTAGGGTTCATGGCATCTTGTATTCTGGTACTTCCCAATGCCAAACTGCATATGAGGAAGCTACAATGGTATCTCAAAAATGTATGGACACAGCACTGCCAGGATTTGGACACTGTCATTCAAATAATACCTTGCATTCAAAAGGAATTTTTGTGGTGGGCTCAGGAATGTCACCTAAACAAGGGACTCTCTGTGACCCGGCCAGAGGCGAGTCAGATTCTAACGACAGATGCCTCAGACACAGCTTGGGGAGCTCATCTGAATGGAAAGTGGATACAAGACAAGTGGCCTGCCAGACTGCAGCATCTACATATCAACTTGAAGGAGATGTTAGCAGTCCAGTTTGCATTACTGGCTTTCAAGGATTTACTTCTTCCAGGGCAGGTGTTGATTCTAACAGACAACACAACTGTCATGTGGTACATCAACAAACAAGGGGGAACACATTCTTATCCTCTATGCAGGCAAGCAATGATTTTGTGGGAGACTGCGTTAAGCTTGCAACTGAATCTTCAAGCAAGGTTTCTGCCAGGAGCACAGAACTCCTTAGCAGATGTGTTAAGCAGGCAAATCATGGATCCCCATGAGTGGAAACTGGATCTTCATGTATTTCAGAAATTGACAGTGTCATGGGGAACTCCAGACATAGATCTGTTCGCTTCTCCACTAAACCACCAGCTGCCAAAGTTTTGCACCTAAAAGGTTTCATCACACAGCCTGGAAAGTGGATGCTCTTTCTTTCAGTTGGAAAAATCTTCATGTGTATGCCTTTCCACCTCTGCCTCTCCTCCCAAAGGTACTCCTGAAGGTCAGACAAGACAAGCCAAGGATGATTTTAATAGCTCCAGATTGGCCTCGACAGCACTGGTATCCATTGCTGAGGAGTCTGGTAAGGAAGCCTCCATGGCCCTTACCTTTGATTCCACACCTATTGTCTCAGAAGGACGGGCATCTTCTCAATGTCAAGCTTCACTCTCTTCATCTAACAGCCTGGCATATTCTGTTTTGACCCATAGCAGGTCTCAGCTTCCTCAACAAGTTTTGAATGTGATTATGGAAGCCAGAAGACCTAGTACAAGGAAAGTGTACGCAGGAAAATGGAAGAGATTTTTATTTTGGTGTGCAGCAAAGGATTTGGATGTTTCTGAGCCAAATTTGAGTGTGGCTCTTCAATATCTTACTGAGTTATTGGACAAAGGTTTGTCTTTCTCTTCCATTAAGATTCATGCTGCAGCAATTTCAGCTCACTATGATTGTGACCCACCATTGTTTTCTCATCCTTTGTTCAAGCAATTTCTTAGAGGGGCAAAGAATATAAGACCCCCACGTAGAGCTCCTACTCCTGCTTGGGACCTCAATTTTGTGTTGGAGAAACTCACTCTACAACCTTTTGAGCCTGCAGCTACTGCTGAATTGAAATATTTGTCATGGAAGACTGCTTTTTTGTTAGCCATTACCTCTGCAAGAAGGGTGTCTGAATTGCAGGCCCTTATGGCAGTTGAGCCTTTCCTGATTTTTCATAAGGATAGGGTATCTTTACGTACTAATCCTTCCTTTATGCCTAAAGTGGTTTCTAGTGTGGCTTTAAACCAAACTATTCATTTGCCTACCTTTTATGCAAATCCCCAAAATAAGGGGGAAAAGATTTTGCACACTTTAGATGTACACAGGCAATTACGTTATTATTTAAGCAGGACTAAGGATTTTAGGCAGTCTCAGCAGTTGTTTGTTTCTTTTGCTTTGAGTTCTCAGGGTAAGCCTGTGTCAAAACAAACTATTTCTAAGTGGATTGGGTTTTGCATTACTTTCTGTTACTCCCATCATGGCAAGGAGATTCCAGCTGGGATTAGGCCTCATTCCACTAGGGCTACTGCCACTTCAACAGCATTTCTAAGGGGTGGCAACTAAGGATATTTTGGAGGCAGCTACTTGGAGTTCAGTGCATACCTTCTCTAAGCATTACCACCTTCCTCTCTACTCTAAATCTAGGGCTGGTTTTGCCACTGCTATTTTACAGGGCATGTTGTCAGCTCCTGCTTCTTTGTGATTTGCCATCCTCCCTTACCTCTGCTTTGGGATTCTACCCAAGTGTCAGGACTGCAGCAATGTGAGATGAAGAACATAGTACAGTTTTGTACCTACCATAAATGTAGATGTTCAAGATCCACATTGCTGCAGTCCAATTCCTCCCTCCTTCCCCTCTGTGTTTAGGGGTGGTTGTGTGGGTGGGATTGTACCTTTCTGACTTTGTATATATTGTACATATTTTTGGTACAGGGGTGTTTGGTGTTTTGTTGTTTTTTGGTTTGGCCTTATCTTTTTAGGGTCTTCTGACATCTGGGGCAAGAAAAGACTGAGGAAATGACGTCGGTCATGCGCATTTGTACCCTGACGTCCTGACGTCAGACTAATGCGCCTTGACCGACGTCAGCCTTATACTTTGGTATTCGGGCCGACTGGGACAGCGGACTACCCAAGTGTCAGGACTGCAGCAATGTGGATCTTCGAACATCTACATTTATGGTAGGTACAAAACTGTACTTTTCACTGTTGCAGTCTTCACATTTGGGTTATTTCTGCCAGGGTAGCCCTCGGCCGTCCCGAATACTAGAGGTTTAGTATTTTTGCATCTGTTGCTGTCGCTTCAGGACTGACGTCAGGTTGTCAGTAGATTAAAGTAAGGCAGCTGATGCCCATTACATCAGTCTTTCTTGCCGAGGAGCCCGAAGCAAAAGCAGTTTTCATGAGTGCTGGTCAGCCGCTACCTGAATTTCGTCTTCCAAATTGAAGCTGAAGTCTTCTAAAGCTAAGTACCCCGTTGGGGATCCTTTTTTCTTGCTCTACCCGATGTCAGAAAAAGTTAACAATTGTCTCACCTGTGGAAAGCAAGTACCACACCGAGACTTTCAGTCTTACTGCGTCACTTGCTTAGGCCCAGACCACGACGTCCCTCACTGTCGCTTTTGTCCTTGAATGCCAGAACTGTATGTCATCTGGCCCTTATTGTAGCTAGATATTTTTGCTTACAATCCTTGATTTCCGATATGGCTTTGGTAAGCCATCTGACAGCAGATCTTCTGAAAAAACGTAAGGATAAAGACAGAGACAGACTGCACAGGTCCAAATCTTCCGATGCTTCTGTTAAGCTAGTTGTCATTTCTCCGGTCCTCGGTGAGGTGCTTTCGCAGCCCCTGATGCCTGCCTCTGTGGATTCGCAGGCAGCTACAGAGACCCTTTTGGAGTCCAGTATGTCGCAAAACTCTTCTTCAACTAAGGATCCTGCGGTTGTCTTTACCTTGGATGGGTCCGGAGCCGCTGAGCAGGCACCAGCTTCCGAGGAAGTACTTCGCACTAATGATTCTCGACACAAACCGATGACTTTTTCATGTCTACTGTTCTTTCAGAGACTGCAGAGTTTCTAAGGCCTAGGGTATGAACCACACCCAAGAAACCGACCACCCAGTCTCGGGCACCTGCTTCCTTGCCTCATTCTCAAATGCTTATAATGGTGGAAGACCTTATGCTGATCAGGGGAAGCCAAGCTACCCCTTCCAAAAGGAGATCTGTCCCCAGTAGTTTTATCTGAACAGGAGTCTGATGACTATGATGCATCTGAATATGAAGATATGCAACCCCTCTCTGCCTATGAGGATTCTGATGCAGAGGAATCCATTCCTTCAGCCTCTCCACCCGAGGACTTTTCCTTTGGGGAAACCCTTCATACCTTAAGGGAGCATTTCCAATGGGAATGTCAGGATTACCCTCAGTCTAAAAAGAGACTCAGAGAATTCTTAGATCTTCCACAGCACAGACCCCTGGCCATTCCCCCCAGTCCTGGATGTTGTGGATGATGTTTTCCAGGAATCCAGTTTGACTCCTGACACCCTCCCTCCTGCTCCCAGGAAACCTGACAGATGTCCTTCAAGAATGCATCTGCAGTCCTGACATATGGGTTGTCCTGCCTCAGGCAGCCCTTCGGTCGGCCGGATTCCAAAGTCTGGGTCCGGCGTCGGCTGATGTCGCCTCTTCCCCGACGTCAGAGCGGCTGGGGTATAAAAGCATCAGCCAACGCCATCTTCTTCAGTCTTTCTTGCCGCGCGGTGCCCGAAGCAGAAGCAGTTCGCAAGTGCCGGTCGGCCAGCTCCTGTATTTTCAGATACCGAAGTCATCAAAAAGCTAAGTACCCCGTTGGGGAACCTTTTCTTGCCTCAGCTGATGTCAGATAAAACTGCAAAAGTTAATAATTGCTTGTCTTGTGGTAAACAAATACCTCATAAGGACTTCCATTCTTACTGCCTTTCCTGCCTCGGCCCAGACCACGACGTCTCGGCCTGTGCTGCCTGTGCTTGCTTCAATAAGCGCACACTTAGGCACCGGGCAAAATTTGCTGAAGACATTTTTGGGGAAAATTATTCCTATATCATGCCGTCGGAACTACCGACAGCTCATATTTCCAAAAAACGGAAGGATCAGGACCGACATTCGCGGCCCGCGACTTCCACCGACACCACGCTAAAGCCTACCGCGAGTGCATCGGTCTCTTCAGAGGCGGTAATTCAACCGCTCCATGCCGACGACACCGCTTTACCACACACTTCGGTCCCGGAGGCTACCCCGGTGCCGGTTGTTGATTTTCCTCCTGAAACCGAAGCCCAAGATTTGCCTGACACCATACCGGTGGACAAAGTTACTCCAGCACGTGGGGCAGCTAGGCCTCCTGTCTCTATGTCCATCAAGGCCTACACACGTGCTAAGGCTGCCAGCCAGGCTAAGTCTCACCCTCCTAAATCTTTTTCACAGGGTCCCACTTCGGATAAACAGATCATGACTTTAGCTGCAGATCTAATTTCTTTAATCAGGGGTTCTCAGGCTCATCCAGACAGAGGTTCTCAGCCGCCTTCAGACAAAAGGCCTAGGGTTGAGCAGGCAGATACCCTTTCCTCAGTTGAAGCCTCTGGTGAGTCAGGCCATTCAGATTCCCAGGAGGAATCCTTCCCGGCCTACGAGGATTCTGATGCTGATGAATCCATTCCCTCTGCCTCTCCTCCTGAGGATATTTCTTTCGGGGAAATTCTCCACTCCACGAGGGAGCATTTTCAGTGGCAGGGCCAGGATTTCTCCGACTCCAGGAAAAGGCTTCGGACTTTCCTTAAGTTACCCCAGCACAGGCCTTTAGCTATACCTCCAGTGTTAGATGTATTGGATGATGTGTACTCAGACTCCAGTACTTCTCCTGATTCTCTCCCTCCTGCTCCTGTCAAGCCAGACAGATATTACAGGGTTCCTGAAACTCATAAACATCTCTTTAAGGCCCACTCTGTTGATCTAGAAACTATTTCTCAGGGGCCCAAAGGAGTGGCCACTTCCACGGCAAAAATCCTTTGCCCGCAGACAGGGAATCTAGGTCCCTGGAGAGGTGGGGTAAAAAAGTTTATACCTCAACCACCCTTGCCATGAGGGCACTTAACTGTCTTTTCATATGTTTCGTATCAGGATTTCTTGATGGATGATTTGCAGAAAAGTTAACCTCTCCTGAGCCTTTAGATAGAAAGGCCTTGCAGGATTTGGTTCATAATACTCAGCAGGTTAGCAATCATTTTCTTCAGTGTGGTTATGATGCATTGGAAGCTTCATGTAGGGCAGCTATGACAGGGGCGTCATCGAGACATGCTTGGTTGAAAGAACAGACATTGCCAGATCATGTTAAAGTAAAGCTTCTAGATGCACCTCTGGAAAAACACAAGCTATTTGGTGCTAATGCACAGGGTGTGTTGAAATCAATTGAGGAAAAGGCTAAATCAGTACAAACAGTCAAAGATTTCCTCCAGGTTCAGCCACCAAGGTTCAGCAGGAATTGGCCTTCGAAGAATTGGTCCTTTCCAGACACTGACAAGTTCCAAAGGGGAAAAAACAGGTGTGCTCGAGGTAGAGGGCAATACCGAGGCTCCTACAGGGGCCGCCAATGGCAACCTACTAATCAGAGAAGTGGTGCAGGGACTTCTACTGCTCCACAGGGACAATCACAATGACTTGACTTTGACACCGCCGACCAAGGGTCAAAGAGAAGCACCTTTAGGCAGAAAATGATCTTTATTTTCAAAAAATTGGCACGTTTTTACAAAGGACAAATGGATTTTGGACATAATAGACAAAGGTTACAGGTTCCACTTCCATACCTTACCAACAAGACAAGGCATGCCAAACCTGCCACAAAATCAAAGGGCAGAGGCACTCATACAAGTTTCAAAGCTGCTACAAATCAAAGCAATAGAAAAGGCTCCTCCTCAGGAACAAGGCCAGGGATTCTACTCAAGACTGTTCCTTGTCCCAAAAAAAGAAAAGCAATGGAGACCTATACTGGACTTGTCCGCTCTAAACACTTTTCTCACTGTGCCAAAATTCAAAATGCTGATGTTACAGCAACTTCTTCCCATGCCGGGCAAGGGGTCTTGGCTGGTTACTCTGGACCTCAAGGAGGCATACCTGCATGTCCCAATCAGACACAGCTGCAGAAGATACCTCAGATTTCTTGCAGGGTCAGAGCATTATCAATTCTCAGCATTGCCTTTTGGCTTATCTACTGCGCCCAGAGTATTCACGAAATGCCTGGCATCAGTAATTGCACATTGCAGACTTCAGGGGATACAAATATTCCCTTACCTGGACGACTGCCTTATACAAGCGGACAGCAAACAAGCCTTGATAAGAAACTTGGACTATGTCATTCACTTACTACAGGCTTTGGGATACACAGTCAACATTCAAAAATCAAGACTACTGCCATCCCAACAAATAATTTTTCTAGGAGCCAAACTGGACACAAACTCACAAATGGCTTTCCTCACAGAAGAAAAACAGGAACAATTACCAGATTACTTCAAAAGCCTAGCAAAGCACACCCAGATGACTGCAAGGAAAATCCTGCAGGCCCTGGGTTTCATGGCATCTTGCATTCTTCTGATTCCACTGGCAAGACTACACATGAGAAAACTACAATGGTACCTAAAAAGTTAATGGTCTCAACACAGCCACAACTTAGAAGCAATTATTCCACTCATTTCATGTCTACAAAAGGAATTTTTGTGGTGGGCACAAGCAAGCCAGCTAAACAAAGGCATGTCTTTCAACAAACCTCAAGCAAGCCAAACCATTACAACAGACGCCTCAGATCATGGATGGGGGGGCGCACATGGAGGGCAGATGCATTTAAGGGCAATGGGCACCCCGGGAATTGCATCTGCACATCAATCAAAAAGAGATGTTGGCAGTGATTCATGCAATCGAGGCCTTCGGAAAATTTCTTCAGCAAGGTCATCTGCTAATAAAGACAGACAACACCACTGTTATGTGGTACATAAACAAACAGGGAGGCACCCATTCTTACCCCCTCTGCAGACTAACAATGACTCTTTGGGAAAGGTCCCTGAAACTGAACATACAGTTGCAATCCCAGTTTGTTCCAGGCAAGGACAATGTTCTGGCGGACAGTCTAAGCAGAAACATTATGGACCCGCACGAATGGATGTTGCATCCAGACATTTTTTCACAAATAACTCATGCATGGGGAAGGCCGGACATAGATCTCTTTGCCTCACACCTCAGTCATCATCTGAAGAAGTTCTGCTCAAGGACACACCATCCTCAAGCCTGGAGAATGGATGCTCTCTCCTTCAGCTGGAATTCTCTAACAATCTATGCATTCCCACCTCTACCATTAATGACCAAGGTGTTACTGAAGATGAAAGCAGAACAACCGAAAGGCATTTTGATAGCTCCAGACTGGCCAAGACAGCACTGGTATCCATTACTAAGGAGCATAACTCGCACCAAGCTGTGGCCCCTGCTTATAACTCAGCACAATTACAGGACTGTTCATCCCAACCTGCAAACATTGCATCTGACAGCTTGGAGGGTTCCATGACTTCTCCCCATATCTCTCTATTCCAAAAAAGTTCAAGAGATCTTACTGGAAGCACGCAGACCTTCCACCAGAAAAACTTATTCAGCCAAATGGAAGAGATTCAACATCTGGAATGCCAACAAGGGTCAGGATGCATCAGTAATGAGCATCCCACAGATACTAGAATACTTGGCAGAAATGCTTCACAATGGCCTTTCATATTCTTCCATAAAAATACACGCTTCAGCAATTTCAGCAAAATACAACTGTGATCCACCTGTGTTTTCACATCCTTTGCTAAGACAGTTTCTAAGCGGGATAAAGAATATCAAACCTCCAAGAAAACCACCAGTGCCTGCATGGGACCTCAACTTCGTCTTGGAAAAATTAACTCTTCCTCCTTTTGAGCCAGCAGCATCTTCAGAATTGCAATTTCTCTCCTGGAAAACAGTTTTCCTGTTGGCAATTACTTCAGCAAGAAGAGTTTCGGAGATACAGGCCCTCATGGCAGTACCTCCATTTCTCATTTTACATCAAGACAGAGTCTCTTTAAGAACCAATCCTTCATTCATGCCAAAAGTGATATCCAGGGTTTCTCTAAATCAAGCAATTCACCTGCCTACTTTCTTTCCCAATCCTCAAAATAAAGGAGAAAAACTTCTGCACACTTTGGACATACACAGACAATTGCGCTACTACTTGGACAGAACAAAGGCTAACAGAAAGTCTGACCAACTATTTGTGGCTTACGCTGCTGGAGTACAAGGAAAGGCAATTTCCAAACAAACAATTTCAAAATGGATTGGAGACTGCATCAAATTCTGCTACTCTTACCATGGAAAAGGTGTGCCAGCCAATATCAGGCCACACTCCACCAGAGCGACAGCCACCTCCACAGCCTTTCTAAGAGGGGTGGCTACAAAGGACATTCTAGAAGCTGCTACATGGAGCTCCGTGCATACATTTTCCAAACATTACAACCTGCCTTTATATTCCAGATCCCGAGCAGGCTTTGCTTCTGCAGTCCTGCAGGGCATTTTAGCTACACCATCCTTATCTTAGATCCTACCACCCCCAGCTTGGCTATGGTATTCAACCCATATGTCAGGACTGCAGTTGCATTCTTGAAGGACATAGTACAGTTTTGTACCTACCATAAATGTAGATGTCCGATAGATATGCAACTGCAGTCAGGTTTTCCCTCCCTCCTACCCCTCTGTAATTCTTTTTTTTGGGTCTACTCCCCCTTTTTCACATTAGCTGGGGATATCTGTTGTGGTGTATCTGTTTATTACTGTTGTGCATGTCTGGAATTTTTATCCATTCTCTAAATTTAGCCTTCCTTGGAGGGCACCTGGCATCTGGGGCAAGAAACTGAAGAAGATGGCGTCTGCTGATGCTTTTATACCCCAGCCGCTCTGACGTCGGGGAAGAGGCGACATCAGCCGACGCCGGACCCAGACTTTGGAATCCGGCCGACCGAAGGGCTGCCTGAGGCAGGACAACCCATATGTCAGGACTGCAGTTGCATATCTATCGGACATCTACATTTATGGTAGGTACAAAACTGTACTGTATTAGAGTCCCTGACTCTCACAAATTTCTTTTCAAAAATCCTACTGCTGACCCTGAGGTAATTTCCCAAGGGCCTAAAGGAATTAAAGCAACCTCTGCTAAGAATCCCACCCCCTCAGATTGGGATTCCCGAGCACTAGACATATTGGGGAAAAAAGTATACATCTCTGCTACTTTTGCTATTAGAGCACTAAATTGTCAGTTCCATATGCTAAAATGTCAATAACATACCATGGAACTCCTCAAACAAAAAGTGTCTTCCTTTCCTGCTTGTGCAGAATCTAAAGAGTTACAAGAGTTAATGCATTCTGCAAGTCAAGTAACTAAGCACACCTTACACTGTGGTTCTGACGCCCTAGAAGTTTTTTGCAGGGCAACAGTCACCGGTTCTGTCCTTAGAGGGCATGCTTGGCTTAAGGAACAGCCCTTGCCAGACCATGTAAAATCTTTCGCAAAGACAACTTATTTGGCACCAAGGCAGAGGAGGTCTTAAATAAGATGGAAGAAAAAGCCAAATCTGTGCAGACAGTTAAGGATTATTTTCTACAGGTCCAGCCACCCAGGTTCAGCAGGCATTTCCCCTCCAAGCACTAGTCCTTTCCTACCCCCACCAGGTCAGTTCAGCCCAGACCCCGGGGAAGCAGACCCCCCCAGACAGCAGCCACAGGGAATGCAGAGATCAAAGCAGTGGACTTCCTCCACTTCAAAACCGGGGAGTTCTAAGCCACCCCCTCATGGTAAGAATTCACAATGACTCTCCTTCCCCACTCCCTCCCTCTGCCCACCTGCACTTGCCCCTAGGAGGAAAACTCTCCTTTCATGCAAGCACCTGGGACACCATTACCAACGATCGCTGGGTCCTCAACATAGTGTCCCAGGGATACAGATCTTCTTTCCACACTCTTGCAACCCCAAAAGGGTTCCCAGATTTACCTCCAAACCAGTGGGCAGAGACAAAAAAAAAAGTCCTTTCCCTGCTCTCTCTGAGGGCAATAGAGCATGTTCCTGCAGAACAGATAGGCCAAGGTTCCTGCAGAACAGATAGGCTAAGGTTTCTACTCCAGACTTTTTCTGGTACCCAGAAAAGAGGGTACCTGGTGCCCCATCCTCAATCTATCCATTTTAAACACCTTCCTGGTGATACCAAAATTCAAAATGCTTACCTTCCAGCAACTGCTACCTATGCTGTCCAAGGATGCTTGGCTAGCCACCCCAGACCTAAAAGAAGCCTACCTCCACATTCTTATCAGGGAATCATGCAGGAAATATCTACATTTCAGGGTAGGACCTCTGCACTTTCAGTTCTCGCTTCCTTTTGGCTTATCTACTGCTCCCAGAGTTTTCACAAAATGTCTGGCTCCTGCCATTGCCTTCTGCAGACAAAGGAATATCTAAATTTACCCATACTTAGACGACTGCCTAATTCAGGCAGACAGTCAGGAAAAGCTGCTCAAGCACCTGGCCTTTTTAAGTCCCTATTGACCTCCCTGGGGTACACTATCAACAAAAAGAAATCCAAACTAGTACCCACCCAAAGGATTATTTTCCTGGGAGCAAGCCTGGACACAGCATCCCAGATGGCATTCCTTACACTGGAAAAGCAAACTTACCTGACAGCCTACTTCTCTCAACTAGCCACCAGATCCCAGTTATCTGCAAGGAAAATCCTGCAAGCTCTGGGGTTCATGGCATCTTGCATTCTACCCATTCCATATGCTAGACTGCCTATGAAGAAACTTCAGTGGTACCTAAAAAGCCTTTGGTGTCAACACTCTCAAGACCTGGAAACTCTTATACCAGTGATACCTTGCCTAAGTAAAAATTTTCTTTGGTGGGCAGCAGCATGCTCCCACAGCAAGGGACTACCCTTCTGACCACCCCTGCCGCCCAGACCCTCACCACCGACTCATCTGACTATGCCTGGGGTGCACACCTGGATGGAAGGTGCATGCAGGGTCAGTGGAGCCCACAGCAAATCCATCTGCACATAAACCAAAAAGAAATGTTAGCTATCCAGCATGCATTGACAGCTTTCAGGCCCCTTCTCTCTCCTGGGGCTCTCCTGCTCAAAACAAACACCACTGTGATGTGGTATATCAGCAAGCAGGGAGGGACTCGCTCTTACCCTCTATGCAGGCTAGCCATGACCCTTTGGCACACAGGCTCTGCCATGCAACTCCACCTGTTAGCACAATTCCTGCCAGGCTCTCTAAACTCTCTGGCAGACCACTTAAGCAGAAATCTTCTGAACCCACAAGAGTGGCAGCTAGACCAAAGCACCTTCACCCTAATAACTCAGAAATGGGGCACCCCGAAGGGTGATCTCTTTGCTTCCCACACCAACCATCAGCTCAGCAAGGTCTGCACCTGGGAGTATTACTGCATGGCTTGGAAAGTGGATGCCTTATCCTTCCCCTGGGTCAATCTCTTGGTCTATGCATTTCCCCCACTACTACTCATCACCAGGGTGCTGCTCAAAATAAAGGAGGGAAAACCAATTCTGATTGCTCCAGACTACACATGCCAGCAATGATGGTACCCACTGCTGCGCACCCTGTCCCCACTGCCACCATGGCATCTCCCTCAGACCCCAACCCTCCTGACCCAGAGGGAAGGAGAATTCATGCATCTCCAATTGCAGACACTCAGTCTGGCAGTCTGGTTTATTCTCTGACCACTGATCAATCTGCCAACCTCAGTAAACAGGCTCTAGATTTCTTACATGAGGCTAGATGCCCTAGCACTAGATAGTCTTATGCTGACAAATGGAAAAGGTTCTGCACCTGGATTCAGGCTAAGGGAGCAGATACAGCACAGCCCTCCCTACCTCTTATCCTGGATTCCTAGCTGACGTGCTACACAGTGGTCTCTCCTTTTCCTCTATTAAAATTCATGCCTCTGCTGTCTCTGTTCATTTACACACTGATCACCCCCTTTTCTCAAACCCTCTGATCAAACAATTCCTAAGAGGGGCTAGCAACTCGAGGCCACCCAGAAGAACACCACTCCAGCTTGGGACCTTAACTTTGAGTTGGAAAAGCTCACCCTGCCCCCCTTTGAACCAGCATCTTAAGCAAAGTAGAGTCCTTCATCATCTTCCATGCTGACAGGGTGTCCCTCAGGACTAACCTATCCTTCATGCCCAAAGTGGTGTCCAGTGTGGCTCTCGACCAATACATTCATTTGCCCACCTTTTTCCCAACCCACAAAACAAGGAGGAAAGGATCCTGCACTCTATAGATGTGCACAAGCAGCTCAGATTCTGTCTAGACAGGACTAAATCATTCAGAAAGTCTGATCAATTACTAGTCAGCTGTGCTGCAGGGGCAGAGGGCAAAGCCATCTCCAAATAAACCATTTCCAAATGGATAGTACACTGCATCCATTTCTTTTACAAGCAACATGGAAAACCTCCCCTAAGGGGGTCAGGACTCGCTCTCTACCAGAGCATCCTCCACCTCTGCAGCTTTCCTCAGAGGAGTCCCCATCAGGGACATCCTGGAGGCTGCCACCTGGACATCTGTTCACACTTTCACCAAGCATTAACACCTGCCTATCTTCTCCAAATCCAGGGCAGGCTTTTCCTCGGCTTTGGGAATCAACCCAAATGTGATGACTGTATTCACTGTTGTAGTCCTGGTTTGCCTCCCCCCATCTCCCTCTTCTTTCTCTCACTCTCCTTACAAGGAACTTTTTGGTGTTTACTTTCTACTGGTGGAGTTCTTCCACCATATCTTGGCTCCCACTTGGGGGCTCCTCACAGGGCAAGAAAAACAGATGTAATGGCATTGGTTACCTTACTTTATACTACTGATGATATGACGTCAGTCCTGAAGTGACAGCAACAGATGCAGAAATACTAAGCCTCTGGTATTCGGGCCGGCCGAGAACTACCCTGACAGGGATAACTGAAATGTGATGACTGCAACAGTGAATACACTCGAACATCTACATTTATGGTAAGTGTACACAACTGCAATTTTTTCTTCTGTTTCTGCTACTACTAAAATTTCTTCTTTGTTTATTTTCTTATTTTTCTTTTTATTACTGTTATTTTAATTTTTGCAATCCATCCATAAATGTCCAATTTTGTTACGTGTAGCATTTCACTTCACATTTCTTTGCATCCTGTCCCATTTCCCCACAAATATAACATGTTCTTCGTGTTTCACTGTTGCAGTCATTACATTTGGGTAATCTGCTGGCAGGTTGCCTGCATTCGGCCTGATTTCCAAGGTCTTGGGTCCTGCATCGGTTGCTGTCTCTTCTTCCATGACATCAGGTTGTCAGGGGTATAAAACATGCAGCCAACGCCATTTTCTTTAGTCTTTCTTGCCGCGCGGTGCCCGAAGCAGAAGCATTTCGCAAGTGCCGGTTGGCCGCCTACTGAAATATTCGAGTTTGAGTTTCAGAACCGAAGTCTTCACTAAAGCTAAGTACCCCATTGGGGAAACTTTTTTTTCTTGCTCCATACCGATGTCAGAAAAAGTTAATAATTGTATTACTTGTGGGAAGCAAATACCTCATAAGGATTTCCATTTATACTGTATTCCTTGCCTAGGCCCTGATCACAACGTGCCTGGCTGTTGGTTTTGTGCTAGATTTAACCAACGCACTATTAAGCGTCGCTATATTTTTGCCTCAAAGTATTTTGGAAACAGATTTAACTACCCAGAAATGTCATCGGATAGCAATCCGACTACCGGAGTGCATAAAAAACGCAAAGAAAAAGACAGAAAGGCAGTAGAGATCCAAAACCGACGACGAAGCTTCTCCTAAGCCAGTTGCTGGTTCGCCGGTACTCAGTGAGGCACTTTCGCAGCCCCTGATACCTGCTTCTTTCGAGTCGCAGGCCTCTACCGACACCCATGTGGAGTCTGGCATGCCTCAAGATATTCAAGGTATTGGACCGATGGATGTATCCCCTTCGGATGGGTCTGGAGCCGCTGAGCAGGCACCGGCTTCTGAAGGTGTATTCAGACCTCAAAATTTGTATATCAAACCGATGATAGCTGCAAAACCAAAGACAAAAACAACTTCTAAAACTAAAAAACTGACGCATGAGCCACGTGCACAGGCCTCTATGCCTAAAAAACAGATGATCAAAATGGCTGAAGACCTTATTACCTTGATCAGGGGTACCCATCCCCCTCCAGATAAGAGGCCTAGGCAAGACACTGATTGTGAATCTTCAGATCAGGTTTCCATTTCTTCTGATTCCTCTGCTGATCAGAAATTATCTGTACCTCCCTATGAGGATTCTGATGCAGAGGAGTCTGTACCATCTGCATCTCCTCCTGAGGATTATTCATTTGAAGAAACCTTACATACTTTGAGGGAGCATTTTCACTGGGAGAGTCAAGATTTCTCAGAATCAAAAAAGAGGCTCAGTGATTTCCTTCTCCCTCAGCACAGGCCTTTAGCCATTCCCCCTGTTTTAGACATTGTGGATGATGTGTTTTCGGAGCCAAGCTTGACCCTGACTCCTTACCTCCGGCTCCCAGTAAGCCTGGCAGATATTACAGGGTCCCTGACTCACATAAATTTTTATTTAGCAACTCTGCTGCTGATCCTGAAACTGTTTCACAGGGTCCAAAGGGAGTTAAGGCCTCAACAGCAAAAAATCCTACCCCCTCTGACAGAAATTCAAGGGCACTGGACAGATGGGGAAAAAGGGTTTATACATCTGCAACCTTGGCAATCAGGGCCTTGAACTGTCAATTTCATATGTTTAAGTATCAACATGTCATGGGATTGCTGAAATAGAAAATGATGTTGATTTCTGAAAGTGCAGAAAATAAAGAATTGCAGGAATTATTGCATGCAGCTGAACAGGTTGGAAAGCATACTTTGCAATGTGGTTTTGACTCCTTAGAGGCCTCCTGCAGGGCCGCAGTTACTGGATCTGTGATTAGGGGGCATGCCTGGCTAAAGGAACAAAATTTGCCTGATCATGTTAAAGCTAAATTGCTAGCTGCACCTTTACAGCATGATACTCTGGTATTAAGGCAGAAGAGGTTTTAAAGAAAATGGAAGACAAAGCTAAGTCTATGCAAACTGTTAAAGACTTCCTACAAGTGTAGCCACCAAGATTCAGTAGACACTGGCCTACAAAAAACTGGTCCTTTCCTGTGTCAGACAGAACTCAAAGGTGCAAATCCATACGCCCTAAGGGTTCCAGATACCAGGTGCAAGATTCATACAGGTCAAAGCAATGGGGCGCTTCTGCCTCCAAGTCTGGAGGAGATAAAGCGCAAACCTACAGAAAACAGTCCCAGTGACTTCCCTCTGCCTACACCAAGCACTTATCTTTTGGCAGTACCCTTAGGGGGGAAATTAGCATTTTTTTGCTGAAAATTGGCATTTAATAACCCGGGAAAAGTGGGTACTAAACATAGTATCTCAGGGATATAGATTCCATTTCCACACTCTGCCAATGGCAAACGGTTGGCGAGATCTGCCAAAAAATCAATGGCAGAGGCACAGAAACAGGTTACGTCCCTCATGGATATGGGGGCCATTCAGCCAGTACCAGAACAGGAAAAAGGACAAGGTTTTTACTCAAGACTGTTCTTGGTACCCAGAAAGGACAAGGCCTGGTGGCCAATACTGGATTTATCGATTTTGAACGCATACCTGGACATTCCAAAATTCAAAATGCTGACTTTACAGCAGCTTCTGTGCATGCTGGGCAAGAATGCTTGGCTGGTGACATTAGACCTAAAAGAGGCATACCTGCATGTCTCAATAAGACAGTCGTGCAGAAGATACCTCAGATTCAAGGCTGGCTTAATGCATTACCAATTCTCTGCACTGCCCTTTGGCTTATCTACTGCGCCCAGGGTCTTTTTCAAAGTGCCTGGCACCAGTAAATTGCATTTTACAGACAAAGAAGTATACAAATATATCCTTACTTGGACGACTCTCTCATTCAACCAGAGAACAAGGACATTCTTCTTCAACATCTGCCATTTGTGAAAAGGCTTCTAACATGCCTAGGGTACACAATAAATGAAAAGAAATCACAACTGGTACCCTCTCAAAAGATTACATTCCTGGGTGCTAGCTTGAATACAACTGCCCAGATGGCTTACCTCACGCCAGACGAGCACAGGCAACTGACTACTTACTTCAAACTGATGGCAGCAAAAACCCAGTTATCTGCAAGACAAATTCTGCAGGCTTTGGGCTTCATGGCATCCTGCATCCTACTGATTCCATATGCAAGACTGCATATGAGGAAACTTCAATGGTACCTAAAAAGTTTATGGAGTCAACATTCTCAGCCTGGAAACAATGATTCCTCTCATTCCCTGCCTACAACAGGAGTTTCTATGGTGGGCAAAAGCATGTCACCAAAACATGGGACGGGCCTTTACTCTACCCCCTGCCAGACAATCCTTAACAACAGATGCATCAGATTATGCTTGGGAGGCCCACATGGCAGGAAGATGCATTCAGGGCATATGGACCCCAAAACAAATGCATCTACATATCAACCAGAAAGAGATGCTAGCTGTTCAAAATGCCCTAACAGCCTTCAAGGACCTACTTCATCCAGGACAACTACTGATAAAGACGGACAGCACCACGGTCATGTGGTATATAAACAAGCAAGGGGGCACACACTCATATACCCCTTTTGCAGATTAGCCATGGCACTGTGGGACGCTGCTTTGACCTACCAAATACATCTTTAAGCTTAATTCCTACCAGGAAAGCAAAATACTCTGGCAGACGAATTAAGTAGAAACCTTATGGATCCTCACGAGTGGAATCTAAATCCACAAGTCTTCAGCATGATAACAGAGAAATGGGGGAGCCCAGACATAGATCTATTTGCCTCTCCTCACAATTATCAATTGAAAAGATTCTGCACAAGGACTTATCACAGACAAGCATGGAAAGCGGGTGCCCTGTCCTTCAGTTGGAAAAACCTATCAGTTTACGCCTTTCCTCCTCTGTCTCTTCTTCCCAGTGTTCTCCTAAAAGTCAGACAAGAGAAACCAAAGATGATACTAATTGCCCCTGACTGGCCCCGCCAATACTGGTACCCAATTTTAAGGAACTTGGCTCAATTCCCAGCTTGGACCTTACCTCAGATACCTCAACTACTGTCCCAGCAAAACAATCCGATCCTGCACAGTCAACTCCAGACACTGAACCTGGCAGCATGGCTGATCATGTAGTTATACAAACAACTCCTCTCAGTAAAGCGTGATGGATGTCATTTTGGAAGCCAGAAGGCCTAGTACTAGAAAATCTTATGCTGATAAATGGAAGAGATTCTGTGCTTGGAATCGAGCACAAGGTACTGATACAGCAGAACCAAATATTCCTCAGATATTACAATACTTAACTGAGATGCTTGACAAAGGCCTATCTTTCTCATCAATTAAAATCCATGCCTCTGCCATTTAGGCTCATTACAATACAGAGCCACCAATCTTTTCTCATCCTTTACTAAAGCAGTATCTTAGAGGAGCCAAAAACGTAAGGCCTCCTAGAAGGTCACCATTACCTGCATGGGACCTCAATTATGTGTTGGAAAAGCTCACCCTGCCACCATTTGAACCAGCTGCTATCGCTGATATACAGTTCTTATCATGGAAAACAGCTCAGCTACTAGCAATTACTTCAGCAAGAAGAGTTTCAGAGCTTCAGGCCCTCATGGCTGTAGAGGCTTTTATCATATTTTACCCAGGCAGGGTGTCTCTGAGGACAAATCCTACAGTTATGCCTAAGATGGTTTCCAGTGTGGCTCTTAACCAAATAATTAATCTGCCAACCCTTTATCCAAATCCGCAGAACAAGGGGGAGAGAATTCTGCATTCTTTGGACGTACACAGACAGCCAAGATTCTACTTGAGCAGGACTAAAGCTCTAAGAAAAACTGAGCAATTACTAGTGACATATGCTGCAGGATCAGAAGGAAAGGCTATTTCAAAGCAGACAGTTTCAAAGTGGATAAGCCACTGCATCCATTTCTGCTATTTACACCATGGTAAACCTGTGCCCAAGGGCATTAGGTCTCATTCCACCAGAGCTGCAGCTACTTCAGCAGCCTTTCTCAGAGGAGTACCAACCAAAGACGTTCTAGAGGCTGCTTCTTGGAGTTCTGTTCACACCTTTACAAAGCATTATCATTTGCCTCTCTACTCTAAGTCCAGGGCAGGCTTTGCCACTGCATTTCTGCAGGGCGTTATAGCTGCACCTAATGCTGTTTAGCCCCAGCCTCCCAACCATAGCTTTGGGATTCTACCCAAATGTAATGACTGCAACAGGGAAACACTAAGAACATAGTACAGTTGTATACACTTACCATAAATGTAGATGTTCGAGTGCATTCACTGTTGCAGTCCAGGTTACCCTCCCGCCATCCCCCTGTCATTCTGGAGTTTATCTTTCCTTCTCTGTCTTCTACAACCTATGTGGTGTATTTGCTTGTAGATGAAGGTAAAGTTTATATTGATGTGTGTGTGTGTGTGTGTGTGTGTGTGTGTGTGTGTGTGTGTGTGTGTGTGTGTGTGTATATGTATATATATATATATATATATATATATATATATATATATATATATATTTTTTTTTTTTTTTTTTTGCTACCTTTTTGGGGGCACCTGACATCTTGGGCAAGAAAAACTAAAAAAAATGGCGTTGGCTGCATGTTTTATACCCCGGACGTCATGGAAGAAGAGACAGCAACCGACGCAGGACCCAAGACTTTGGAATTCAGGCCGACTGAGGGCAACCTGCCAGCAGATTACCCAAATGTAATGACTGCAACAGTGAATACACTCGAACATCTACATTTATGTACTATTTCTTTTGTCACAGTTATGGATCAGATGTTGTACTATTGCACAAAAAAAATCTTTTGGGTTGCCCCCATTATTTTACAACACTCCTGTTCCCTTCCACATATATCATGTTTGGTATATATTTTTTCTTTCTATTTTTAACACAATATTACAATCTCAACCACTAGTCCATAAACCCCTTTTGTCATACAGTTTTGTAGTGTCCAATTCTTCTTCAAAGTTTCTTTCCGCCTCTGTTTGAAATTGCATATTAATCTTCTTTTTTGTTTCCCTGTTAAAGGCTTTTATCATTTAAAGAATCCCATGGGTGGGTAACTTTTTTTTTTTTTTTTTTTTCATATTCTCCAATACAATTTTCCATTGAAAAAACTGTCTCAATTATAATGTCACAAAATGTCTGTGTTAATATGAATAAATGCTCTTACCTCATGTGTCTTTACACCCAAAGGAGCTATTAAATTGGCCCACACTTCATACCTTTCCGTTTCTGTTTTCTTTATTTTGAATCCTTACCATTTATTTCCCATTTTTCATTTTCTTCTGCCTTCTTTTCTGCTATTCCACTTTTGCATCCGTTTCCTTTCTGTGCAAGTGTTTTCTTTGCCATCTCACCACTATTATTCAGGATTGTCTCTGCACCCTTTTTTGTATTTTCTCCATAATGTCCCCCCTCAGTAAACATCTCCTTCATTTTCTGGCTCATTCTGCATCACAATTTCTTTAGGTAAGTCATCCTGCAACCCTCCCTCCCGATTCGAGGGTTGTAATTATACATCCACCATTTAGTGCATCATCTCCATCAAACAGGTTTCTTTGAAACATTTCCTCAGAATGCTGCACACATTCTTCAGTCTCAGTATTTGCTCTGTCCTTCATTTCTTTCATTATCATCTCTCCTGCTCTCCTTGTTTTTCCGGGCCACCTGTGCTTCTGGAACAGAAACGAGAAGTGCTCCACCAAAATGGGTCCCACTCACAACAATGGCGAGTAGGGTTTTTGATTATAGAGCATACATTATATGCATTAGTTATTTACATACTTACACTATACACATATTTACAGATTGTTGCGTTCTGTACTGTATATCTAAAGTACTTCCCCCACCCTTTTTTTCCACAACCAGAACCATATTCTTTCCAAAATCTTTGCCAATACCCATTTTCCATTGAACTTAATTTAATTCAGCTTTTTAGTCTGTCCATATTCTTTACTTCTTCCGTTTTTTTTTGTTGCACCATAAAAACCATATTCAATCATATCTATACTTAATTGCTCAACTTTTGTAATTTCTTTCTACATATTACTTTTACATACATCATTCCATACCGTTTTAACTGTTTTATACATTTAAAAAAAAAGCATTTTGTGTTGTTCCATATTCTCCACACTCATTGCATACTCTATTTTGATTACGTTTGTAAGGCATATTTGCCTTACCTGGTAACTTTGCTGTAGACAATCTCCATAAAAAAATTTTACTTTCACGTATTTTTGTACCATTTAAATCTCATTTTAATTGTACTCTTTATTGTCCTCTACATTTTTCCATGGATCAGTAAAATAAAATGTTTTCATGATATTCTGATACTGTTGTTCCTATCTTTCTCAATCTTATTTCCGTGTTATAATTTTATTTTAATATTCTTTCATCTCTTCATTAATTCTTTCTTTAATTCTTCTACCTGTGTCCATTTTTTTCCATAAAACCTCATATTTATATTTTAAAATAATATCTATCAGGCTTTTTTCTTTTATGCAACATCTCATTGCCCCATATAAATTCAATGACGCTGCATGAACAGTTGGATTTATTAGTCCCAGTCCCCCTTGTTCTTTCATGTACAAGATCCCTCTCTTAACCGGGTTCAACCTGGACCCCCAAATAAAAGAAAATAATATAGCCATCGATTCTTTTTCATATTTTGTTGGAATCGTACACAAATTTGCCATATATGCACTCTTTCCTAATACCGTAGTGTTTATCAAATGTGATTTTTTTTTTAAATAAGAAAATCTAAATATCCTCCAAAAAGTGATCATGTCTTTTATATCTTTAATTTTCTCATGGATTCCTCATTAAATTGTGTCTCTCTCAAATCCCTTACTTTTTTATTTACTTGTACATAAACCAATTTCTTTTAATGAAATACTTGCTGTTTCCATCAGTTCCTTAACACTGGTGATTAGTACAATATCATCGGGTGGCGAAAGCCAGGGTACCTTTTTGGCTAGGCTTGTATAGTTTTAGGCTGCCCCTTGTATTTTGCAAAACATCTATTACCATTCATAATTATGGCTTTTGGTATTTGTATTACATTACCATTTTCCATTTTTAAAATAATCCCACATTCTGATCTCCCAGTCCATAGTCCTCTTTAGTCATAATTTTTTGTCATGTCCGTAACATGGGTCCACTTTTTAATTTCAAAATACCAAAATTTCGACTTTCAAAATACGGATCCCAGAAAGTCAAGATTTTGGAATCTCGAAATTAAAAACTGAACAAATAAAACAAACAAAAAAACCCCCAGCTAAAATAATGTTTTTGCTGGAGGGCAAGTCCCCCTGCACCCCCCACCCCCCCCCACTTAAATATACCAACTCTGAGATCCCGCCACAGTGAAGAGAATGATAATGCTTCTGTTCCACTTACCATTCTCTTCACTGTAGTGCGATCTCAGAGTTGGTATATTAAAGTAAGGGATGTGTGGAGGGTGCAGGGGGGCTTGCCCCCCTCCCCCTGCAAAAAACATTATTTTTAGCTATTTTTTTATTTGGTTCACTTTTCACTTTCGAGATTCCAAAATCTCGATGTTTTGAGTTCGGAATCTCAAAACTCGAGATTTTGGTATTTCAAAATTAAAAAGTGGACCCCCATAACATCATTACATACAGTCAGTAAATGCATTTTCAGTTCTATAGCGTCAACTTCCATTTTAAATTGAAACATTATTCTTTAGTTTGTCTAAAAAAAGATTGTATGACATACTCTAACCAAGGATACAATTTTTTTTGTTTGTACTTTTCTAAAAAAAAAAAAATCCATAAACTGGCCATTTTCAAATAGTAAGTCACAGAAGGTTTCCTTATTAGTTAGTATGAAAGCTCTTAACCTCCTTTGCGTAACACCTAATGGTGCTATTAAGGAGTCCAAGACTTCATACCTGTCTAGTCTTTTTTTCTTTTTTATTGCTTATTCATACAGTATATCTTCTCTTTACCCCCTTCACTTCTGCCTTCTCCTTCTTTCACAGTTTTCACATACTTCTTCCATTCTGGATCTCTTTCACTTCCATATTCTTTTATCCTTTCCATTATTTCACTCCACGATACTGCTCTGTTATTCTCCAGTTCACTCTGATCTGTTCCAGATAATCATCCCGCAACCTTCCAGACTGGAATAATACATTCCTTCTGACTCTACATTTCTTCCTCAAGCACCTTCTTTTGAAATGCATCCTCTGAGTCGACCTCTGTTTCATTTGAAAAATGTTTCACTACATCACGTCCTTCCCGTTTTATATAAACACTTTCCGCTCACTAATTTCCATCTCAGGTAGCGATTCTACCAACTGCATACTCTTCAGTACTTTCTCAGCCTGGTTTGCATTCACCATTTTCCTCTCGTCTCTCTGGGCCGCCTACACATTTGGATCTGAAACAGGAAGATGGACGTGTCACACTGAAATGTGCCCCCTATGCGAAACGAGTAGGGGATGTTTCCAGATGCCCTGGCCAAATTTCCTCTAGTAGTAAAAATACAACCTCGGGCCTCCCGTTAAGAGGAGTCTAGCATAGTTTGACTAACCAAGTCCACAAAGATAAAAAAAAAACAATATTAGAAAGTAAGTAAATAAAAATTAGGAATGCTATTTCACTATTTCAACTTCTGGAGGAGTTTGGATGAATATCAGGTTAGAAAGTAAACATACTAAAGATGCAAATTTTTTCAATTAATTACTTTTCCTCTGTGATTGAAAAGACTGTACCTGGGAATATGGGAAATAAAACAAGAAAATATTGTGGAGCCCAGATCTTTAGAGTGTAGAAAAATCTAACATGGCCACATATGCTCTAATAAGGACAACTTGTGTAACTTAACTTAAACAAAAATTGAAGGTAATGGGCTTAATCATTTGGATTGCTTGTACTTAAAAGCATTTAGGAGAATTGTTAGTTAAAATGTGGCCTAGTAAAGAGGAATTGAACAAGCTGACATTTTAATGAGGATTTCAAAATTATGGAAATGACATGCAGAAGAAGCCTTATTAAATTTAATAAAGTTGGGGGAGCCATAAATCTTAAATGGAAGCAGCAGACACCACCTGAAATAGAAGGTGTAGTAAGGATCGTCCAGGAAATGGCCAAGCGGGAAGAAGTAGTTCAAAAATAAAAGGGCAGGGAGAATATAGAAGGGAAGTATAGCTGAAGATCATGTAGGACTGTTAATACAAATGAAAGAGCACTAGAATAAGCCCTTAAATTGGAAGACAAAAATAGATATGATAGAGGTGTAATGAAAGTAGGTATCAAGTAAAACAGAATACAAGCAAGTTATAAGGTAGTGTTGACTTGAAGATGCATGTTAATAATGAAGAGCTGGGAAAAGAAACACTAAGTATGGAGGGAAGACCACTGATGCAATAAATTGCAATTTCTTTTTTATGAGATTTGTGTTTAAGTAAAAGTTAAGGTTTATAGTTTATAGTTAATATGAAATAAAAGTTACACTATAGGAGTGAATATGTGAAGTAAACAAAAAGTAGTGGACAATTTGGAAAATATGGAATTTCTCAGAAAGTGTTATCACCTAAACAATAAAAAAAGTCATTGATAAGCAAGTTCTTATTAATTGGCAAAACAACTGATTAAACAGTAGTAAGTAGTGCAAATAATTGCTTGTCTTTTGGCTTTTTCCCGGTAAGGGGTCACCACAGCGGAACTCCGGTCCGCTAATGATTGGCAGTAGATTTTTATGAAACGTCGAGGTGCCAGCTCGACGCCCAACCTTCAGTGAAGGCACGCCCATTTATGCATGCATGTCTTTCGAATGCTACCCAACCGCGGGGAGGGCATGCAAACTCCACACAGAAGGCATTTCCAAGCCAAGCCGAGAATCGAACGGAAGAACCTCTTGCTGTGAGGTAACAACGCTACCACCGTACCACCATGGCAGACATTAAGTAGTGTAGATAATAACGTAGATAAATTGAAAGGAGTACATTGTAACTGTTATGTTGATTTTAAGCACTGTTTGGCTGAGTTATTTAGGTAAAGTTAAGAATATGCACTTTTGTCAGAAGAGGTTATTGTAAAAGCCAGTAGTTCAACTATTTGTGGTCCACCGTGCTTGAGGATTTGCTTCCTTTGTATAGTTATGCCTGATCCTGTAATATAGTGTTTTCTGGGAAATATTGTGGCAGTAACCCTGGAAGGAACATTACTGCAGTGCTAGTAATTTAGCTAGTCTTTTAATTTAGCTTTACACTGATTTATTTACTTCCCCCATATTAACAGCCTTTACTGAGTAACAACTCAGACTCAGGAGAACTTTACAAATAGTGGAGTTTGTCACATTATATCGAGGAGTTGGAAGATGAACTGTACTGTTTATGTGAGGTTTCAGAATAAGTAAGCCAGTAGCAACAGATTACAGATCAGCCATCAATTACCCTCATCAGCAATGTGACATCTGTGCATTGGCCTAGCAGTCAAGGAGCCTCAATCCTCACCACTAACACCAGTGAGGGGCGTCCACATTGGGAAGGATAACAAATACACACACAGTAAAGTACAATTTCCCTTAAGAGCACACAGAGATCACAGTCAGTCTGGGGCTGGTTTCTCCTTTTCTCTCCAGATCCCTAGTAAGACTCCCCACTGGCACAGCTATAGGGTGTAGCTCTCAGCCTAGTGGTCAAGCGAAAACCTCCAGCACCCTCTGTCTAACCAGTGCTTTGTGTCCCTGCCCAAGTAGCTGACACCCACACACTTTGGAATATGAGTTATATACAAACACACAGACACTCCTGGGGAAGGCTGGCACAGGTTCTCCAGCTATGCCACCTCCTCTGCCAGGTTATAAGGTAGAATTCACTGCCACCATCCACTAATATCAGCTACAAATAAGGCCCTTACTAAAGGGTGTCCAATTATTACTGTGCAGTGTTATTATCCAAATAGTGAGTGTGACCCAGGGCTAAAGCTATTGGAGTGGCTTGGCCAGTGTTACTATATACATGCAATGTACTCTAGAGCTTAAATTATCTTTACACAAAACAGCCACAGTTGAAAGGTTTAAAAATATTTAATAATAAATAATAAGAACACAAGATAATACTTACTGCACAGTGCTATTCAAGACTTCAGAGATCACAGGAAAATGCTTAAAATAATACAGTAGAATAGTTCTGACATCAGTACAGAAACATCTAGTCTAATCTTCATATTTCCTAGCTATTTCTAAGGGACACACTAAAGACTAAGATCATTCTTACCTACAGAGCACAGGCAGAGTACTGATGAGTTGGAGTTGGATGTTCAAGACAAATGCAAAATGCTCTGTGTCTTGTCTGTCTCCTTAAATTGATAACACAGTACTACTGACTCATTTCAGATTACATAATTTTTTCTCTGGTTCCCAGGCTTACAGAAACTCAGTTTTACAGCCCTTTTGATCTTGCACATGGTCATGCAAATTCTAGAAATTAACTCTAGTCTCAAAACAAATGAAGGAAAGAATCTGCTGGTTCAGACACCACGGATCCGAACTCTGAGATCAAAAACAGTCATAAAATGCTTGACTTATCAGCTTTCTTACAACAGAGTGCACTGTTACATTTTTACAGTTCAACATCTGTACAGTTCAACATCCAATACAGTCTTTTCACATTTAAGAGAACAAGCCTGTGGCTTATATTAGTATATACAAATGACAGAATTACCTACAAAATTCTTTCTAGCTAGGCTGGCAACCCCCCTCCCCCCGCAGAACTCAAGCTAGTTTTTCAAGCGACCCTTGAGAAATGTTGCTTGAGAGGGTTAGGTCTGTCTGAGTATACCTTACCCTATTCCCTGTTTTGAGAGCCCATCTGCGTTGGCATTGCTACTCCCACTGCGGTGCTGCACTGACATATATGCTTGCAACCCTAGGCTCCATCTTAACAATTTGGCATTTTGTTGGCTGGATCTGTTTAACCATGTTAGGAGATTGTGATCTGTCACTACAGTGAATTTTGTTCCATACAGATAAGGCTGACATTTCTGCAGTGCCCACACTATGGCTAGCCATTTCTTTTCTACAGCTGCATAGCATTCCTCCCGGGGTTGGAGCCTACGACTGAGATAAACCACTCGTTGCTCTTCTCCTTCTGAAGAAATCTGGCTAAGTACAGCCCCCACCCCATGGTTTGAAGCATCCACCTGCACAACAAATTATAAACTGTAATCTGGACTGGCTAACACAGGGGGTCCTTCCAAAGCTTCTTTAAGCTTCTGGAATGCCTGCTCACATGCTGTGGTCCACACTACCTTATCTGGCCTGTTCTTCCTTGTCATGTCTGTGAGGGGAGCAACTATGGTTCTATAACTGGGGACAAACTTTTTGTAGTACCCTCCTGTCCCTAAGAATGCCCTCACTTGCTTTTTGGTAACAGGTGCAGGCCATGCATGAATGGCTTCTACTTTGGCAGGTTCTGGCCTCATCTTACCACTCCCCACTCTATGTCCCAAGTAGGAAACCTCTGCCATACCCACCTGACATTTGCTCGACGTAATGGTAATCCCTGCCCTCTGTAGTCTGCCCGGCACCTCTCTGACATGTTGAAGGTGCTCTTGTCAGGAATGGCTGTAGATGGCAATATCATCTAGGTAAGCAAGGGCAAACCCTCCTGATAGGATATGATCTGCCAGCCTCTGGAAAGTTGCTGGGGCATTTTTCATTCCAAAGGGCATCTTTGTGAACTCATACAAGCCAAAAGGAGTCACAAAGGCTGACTTCTCTCTAGCACTGGAAGTCAAGGGCACCTGCCAGTAGCCCTTGGTAACATCAGTGGTGGTAAGATACTTAGCCCCACCCAGCTGCTCTAGGGACTCATCTGACCTAGGCATGGGGTAAGCATCTGACTGTGTGTGACTATTTAATTTCCTGTAGTCCACACAGAACCTGGTGCTGCCATCCTTCTTTGGCACCAGCACCACTGGGGAGGCCCAGGGACTGTTGGACTCTTGAATTACCCCTAGTTCCAACATCTCCTGTATCTCCTCCCTCAGAGTCTGTTTGACTCTCTCAGACACCCTATCAGGGGCCTGCCTAATAGGCCTTTGGGGTTATGTAGCCACCTGGTGCTGCACAAGGTGGGTGCACCAAGGTTTCCCAGTGAACATGTTCCCAACCTTCTGTAACACTGCTCGGATTTCTCAAACCTGGGTAGGAGATAGCTGCTGAGACATTGCTAACCTTTCTATTGAGGTGTCGGTCTGTGCCTCACTGAGAAGATCAGTCACCAGATCTCCCTGAGATGACTCCTGCAGTACACTGCAGATACTCAGCACACGGGCCTCCCTATCCTGGTAAGGTTTCATCATGTTAACATGGTACAATTTATGCCCCTGCCTTCTGCCTAGCAGTTCCACAATGTAGTTAACATCACTTACCACCTTGTAGGGTCCCTCCCAAGCTGCTTGCAGTTTGTTGTGTCTGACAGGGATGAGCACCATTACCTGCTGCCCTACAGCATACTCTCTAGCTCGAGCATTCCGGTCATACAGATCTTTTTCTGTTGTTGGGCTTCTGCCAGGTTCTCCTGGGCCAAGCCCATCAGTTCCTTGAGCCTTGTCCTGAGGTTTAGGACATATGACACAACAGATTACTTGTGAGATTCAGCCTCACCTTCCCACTCATCTCAAATGAAATCTAGAGGTCCCCTCACCCTATGCCATACAACAACTCAAAAGGTGAAAAACATGTGGATTCCTGGGGAACCTCTTGGTAAGCAAACAACAGATGAGGCAAGTATTTTTCCCACTCCCTCTTAAACTGGTCTGTAAATACCTGTAGCATGGACTTGATTGTAGAGTTTGACCTCTCAACAAGACCATTAGTCTGGGGATGGTAGGGGGTAGTCTTCAGGTGCTTAACCCCACAGTACTTCCACAGACAAGCCAGCAGGTCTGACATGAAATTGGCACCTCCGTCAGTCAGTATTTCTTTTGAGAAACCTACCCTGCTGAAAATCCTCTAACAAAGCATTTGCCACCTTTTCTTCCTCAGTAAAGGACATAGCTACCACCTTAGGGTGCGTTATATCATAATCTACCACTATGATATACTTTTTCCCTGTGGAATTTGGAATATCCATAGCTACCCTCTGAAATGGCTCCTCAATCACAGGCAAAGGCATCAAAGGGGCCCTCATCTTGTCTCCTGCCTTGGCTACCTTTTGGCACTGCGCACAGGTCCTGCAGTACCTGGTTACATCTCTGGAAATTCCAGGCCAATAGAAGTTCTGCATAATACGTTTCTTTGTACGTTTTATGCCCATATGACCTGCAAAGGGAATGTCATGGACTATTGCAAGAAGCGCCAGACAGTAGGCTCTAGGCACTACCAACTGCTGTATTCTCTCACCTTTTAGCCCTCCCTCAGGGGTCCACTCTCTATACAGTAACCCTTTGTCCCAGTATACAGATTCCCCCTTCCCTTGAGAATCAGGTCCCTCACTAGCTACCTCTTTCAGGTCTTGCAGTGTAGAGTCTGAGAGCTGAGCCTATCTCAACTCTCTTTTTGTAACCCTCCCCAGCTCCCCTTCCAGAGGAAGTCTGCTATTTTCTGACAGCAATGCCTCACTGTCAGCCTGGGTACTACTACTCACCTCTACTCTTGCAGTCCCTCGGTCCAAGGGAACATCAGTACCCACAAGCAGCTTTGGCTCACCTTCAGTCTCAACTGCTACAGTCTAGCTCCCTCCCTGAAGTAACCACCTCACCAGTCCTAGCTGCAAGTATGTGGTCTGTCTGGGTCTCCCCCAGGCTACCAGACCCATATGCTTGTCTCCTAGCCTGACTGCGTATAAATACATAAGCACATGGTACTGTCTCATTCAAATCCTTCCCTATCAGGACATCTGCAGGATGGTAGTTTGGTACCCCTGTTGTTTCAAGACAACTTACTGTTGGCATTTTGTCTTTCCCACTTACTGGCTGTCTCACCTTGCCTCCGTGGACATCTGTATGCCACTTGGCCCCTACTGGTTGCATTCAGAACATTTAACCGTAGGTCCTGGACATGTACCTGGACTAGTGGCTTTCCCTGCTACTGGTAGATTCTCTTGGAGCAGTCTGGGCTGCCCACCATGGGTTCCTTTAGACCCATGAGCAGTACTGGGGGTCCCTTTCCTGTGCAGGGATGCCCTGCTTGCTAGGTATAGGTTTCCCTTCTTCCCCAACTCCTCTGAAGTAGCAGATTGTCTGTCAGCTAACCAGATCATCATGTCCTCAGACAAAGTGCTAAGGGCTTGTTCCCTCACCTAAAGGTCTGCCAAATCTTCAGAAGTGGTGACCTGTCATCCACTCACCCACCTATGAAAATGCTCAGTTCAGCAACATATTCACACACACTTTCATCTGGCTTGCATTTATGCTCACAAAACCTTTTCCTATAAGTTTCAGGTGTTGGCTTAAAAAGTTCTAACAAACAGTTCTAAACAGCAGTATAATCAAAACATTTGCGATCAGTTAATTTAGACATCACAGTTGCAGCTTTACCATGGAGTAAGCGGATTAGGAACCGCACCCAGAGCCTTTGGTCAGCATCATACTGTTTACATATCCTCTCAAACATATGAATGAAACTATCAAAATTATCCCGCTGTGTAAACTGCGGAAGACAATTACTGACCTTTTCTGCTTTTGGGGTCCCATTTACTCCCTTCCCCATTACCTCCATGACTCTGGTGAAGAGTCAGCATATTCTTTTTATGCTGCCTCTGCCGCTTCTTTTCCACAGCTTCCATTTTCAAATGCCTGGCTTCCAACTCAAGTCTCTTTAGCTCCAGATGAATTTTTAAGTCCTCTGCACAAAGGTTGAGCTGTCAATTCCCTGAGTGTTGTACATCAACACGGCCAGTCTGATTGTCCTCCTGGTATCTGTTTTCTGATGCAGCTGTGACCAAAGCTGCAATCATGTCTGCCTTAGTCAGGTTTCCCTGCACCAGTCCTTTAGCCTGGCACATCTCAGCCAGCCAGCTCTTTGCCAGCTTTGCATACTCCTGTGCTGACATGCTTGCCTGCTCTCCCTGACTTACTAAGCTCACAAAAGAAATACAATTGTGATCTAAACTCTGAATATTTGCTGCGCGGCTGATACAAAAACACATTCAGAGATCACTGTACATAAGCTACAGGATTCACTGTACCCACACCACTGCAAGCCAGATAGTATGTGCCAACCAATTAATATGTGGTGTGGATATTACACCGCTGCCAAAAAAAATCTATCCCTCCAGCATGTCTTTTTATCGTTGTGGTAAGGATTATATCCCTAGAGCGTGTGGCTCTCAGGGATTTGTTTTTTCTTTAGGTGGAGCATATCCATCAATTCTGGTTTGGACATGGCCTTGTATGTCAAGCAGAGATCACCTCTGAGTAAGCGGTATGCAACCGAGTACAGCTGGAGTTTCTTTAGTCGGGCTGCATGGGTCATCTGAGACCAGTAATCCTCTTGGTGAGGTACTTTTATGGTCTTTCCAGCTGTTGCAAGTGTCTTGTAAGGTGCATCCCAAATGGAATGTTGTATTCTATAATGGGTCTAATAAGTGATGAGTAGAGAGGCAAAATAACCTCCTTTGTTCTGGATGTGAACTCTTTTGAGATTAGGTGGACCACATAGAAGGATTTTCTAACCACCTTGGCAATATGATTATCAAAGTAGAGATTGCTATCTGCTTGGGTCCCCAGATCCCTTATTACTTTTTCTGTATTTAGGAGACTACCACCTATGTGGTAGTTTGTGGGTACTTTGTTTTTTTCCAAAGGGGATGACTATGCACTTTTTGGCATTCATCTTGAGGCCATGATTTTGACACCAGGTATCCGTCTCAGTGAGACTCTTCTGGATGGTGTCTGTATCAGCCAGAGAATCAATTATGGCCCCTAGTTTGCAGTAGTCTGCGAACTTAGTTAGCCAAAGTCCTCCTGTGCTTGCCTGTACCTCCTCTGAGAAGTATATACCGAACAGGAGGGATCCTAGGACTGAGCCTTGGGGGACGCCACTTGTAACTGGTTTAGAGTCGGACCTAGAGTCTGCAACTCTCACCGTGTGGGTTCTGTCCTTGAGCCAATTTGCAACCCATCTCGTGACATAGGGCTTAATGTTCAGGTTGGTGAGTTTGTTTATAATACCAGAATGGGGAATGGTGTCGAAAGCCTTTGCGAGGTATAGGTAGGCTGTGTGGACCTCCTTACCTTCATCTAATGCCTTTGTAACTGTCTCAAAGAAGGCCACCAGGTTTAGGAGGCATAATCTGCCCTTAACAAAGCCAAACTGGCTGGGGTCCAAAGTTTGGAGGTTCCCCAGTGTCTCTGTTAATGAGTTCCATGATGATGCGCTCCAGAGCCTTGCAGACCAGGCTAGTCAGGCTTATAGGGCGATAGTTCCTGGGGTCTGTTGTGGCACCACCTTTGTGAAGTGGGATAACTGTTGCTGTGTGCCACTCTGTGAGTACGTAGCCTGTAGAGAGGCTGAGTTTGAACAGTGTGTTTAGGTGAGGGGTTAGTTCATTTTGGAGCTCTTGTAAGACACAGCCTAAGACACTGTCCGGTCCCATTGAGGCTGTGTTTTTGGCTTTGGATAGGGCTGTTTTAACCTGTGTGTCTGTGATTGCCGGGGCTTTACATTCGTCTGGTATAGTTATGGGCCCTTTAAGGGGTGAGAGGGGTGTGAAGTGTGCACTGAACCTGTCTGTCAAAATGTTGGCAATATCAGTCGGATCAGTGTATTTTGTGCCATTCTGCACCAACTCAGAGCAGATATGAGAGTTTCCACTTAGGTTCTTGACATAGCTAAAGAACGCTCTGTGGTTATCTTTGGAGTCCTTGGCAGTTTTTCTTTCAAAGCTAGCCTTGGATGATTTAATGAGGGATCGTAGTTTCTTGCTGATACTGATCAGGGATGTCTTTCCTTCTAGGGATTTTGCTCTTATCTGTACTAGTTTCCTCCTCCTATTGGAGAGCCTGTTTATGGCAGGGGACCACCAGACTGGTTTCCTTCTCTTGGAGGAGTGAGTCTTGGTTTTACTTGGGATAGCATGATCCATGCATTCCTGCAGATGATCATAGAATGCCTTTGTATAGGTTTCAGCAGCTTGGACAGCATTGTCCATTGGCGTGGGGGCTGTGAGCCTTTCCACCTCTGTCTTAAGCAACGTGAAGTTTGCTTTTTAAATGTTTTTCACGATGGTTTCCTTGATTGGGGTTGGGGGCAGAATGTGAATATCCAGAGTGATTAGTCTATGGTTTGATCTAACCAGCGAGGGGTTGACGTCAGGTGTGGAACACCGGTCACCCATGTTGGTGATGACCAGGTCCAATATGTTGTTCCCTCTGGTGGGGGTGTTGACCAGTTGATCCAGGGCATTCGAGTATATAAATTCTAGGAAGCGTTGGGTAAGTGAGTTAGTACTTGAGTAGTTCTCCCAGTTAATGTTTGGGTAGTTGAAATCACCCAGCATTCGGTTGTTTGGTAGGACCTTCATATTTCCCAGTGTGTCCAGAAATGCGGAATGGGGGTCCTGGGTCATGGTGGGTGATCTGTAGCAAGCTACAATTTGGATTGCAGTTTTTCCAATTGTTAGTTCACTTGGATGATCTCTGATGCATGCGCCACTAACCTGGAGGTGTGAGTATCCTTGATGAATATGGATACACCCCCGCCTTTTGTGTTTTGGTCCGGATTCTGTGGTCGAAAGGTATGGTATGAGTTATAGCCTGGTAATGCTGGGGTGCTCTCTGGAGTCTTAAACCAGGTTTCTGTTACTGCACATATATCGATGTTCTCCATACTGAGGAGTGCCTAGAGTGCGTGCATTTTGAGGTTTAGACTTCTGGCGTTGAGTAGCATTACCCTCAGTTTTTAGTTACTTGTGCTATTTACGGTGGTGGGTTTGTCTTGAGTCTTGTGTAAAAAAGGCACTATGGGGGCGACAAGAGCCTTTGCCAGTATTCTAAAGCCTAAGGGTGACAGGTGCAAGCCATCTCTTGCGAAGCAACGTTCCTTGTCGAGCATGTCATCCCAGGCAGACAGATACTGGATCCCCTTTGAATGACACCAGAAACTTAGCCAATTGTTGAAGTTGATCATTTTTTCTTTGTACTATGGCATCATTCATGGTGAGGGAAGGATGCTACTCAGGGTCAGGGTCATACCTGCCTGGGCTACATGATCAGAGAGCTCTTCAATGTCTCTCTTCATGTAGTCCAGGGAGGTATGTCTCAGGTCATTCACACCAACATGTACAATGACAGAGTCGTATTTGTACTTGTTCTGGAGTGACCTGAGTGCTTGTGTTATGTGCCATATCCTGACAGCCGACAGGCAGCTAACTGTAACCTTCTCCTTGTCCAGCCTAGTTAGTGGGACATCAGTGTGCCTGACTATAGAGTTGCCTAACACTAGTTTGTTGGGTGTGTTGTTTTGCCTTAAGGGCTGTGGTTGCATGGCACACTGATTATGTGAAGTATGTGTTTCATGGTTGGTGATGGGTTGTGGAGGTTGCTTGGATGTCTGCTTTGGAGGTCTCTGTTGCTTTTCCAGATATTTATTTAGAGCCTCAGAGTATGTTTTTGTGTATTTATGTGTATTATTTGCCTGTGTTGGTTTGTTAGGCCTATGTGAGACTGGTGGTGTGTTGCAAGTATTACCCTTCTCCTCTTGACAGTCAGTTACAGTCTGGGGTTGAGAGAGCTTTGCCTCCAGTCTGGCTGTATAATTGCATCTCTCGCATATATTAATTAATGTTTGGTGGTAGGAGGAGAGGGATGTCTGTGTACATGAGGCAGTTGTAACATTGCCTCAAAATTGCCAGATTCACCAGTTGGACTTGAGAGTACACTGGAAACTGCCCTTTGGACATGCCTGAATAGGTAGAGTGAGCTGTTTTTCTCATTGACTGGTGGGGACGAATAGAAAGCCTTGTCCTTCTGGACAGTATAAGGGGGGCTGGTGCTAGGGGTAGGTCTAGTTTCAAGGGAAAAACTGAAGAGTAGACTTCGTGGAGTCGGGAATAGTTTAACCCTAGCTAACTGGAGTTGCCCGGCCCGTAAAACCACGCAAATGCGGTTTTTATATCAGAAAGATTAAAGAGATAGAAATTAGCCCAAAATGGACAATAAAACTACAGTTTCTGGACAGAAACCACTCCTCCAAGGGCAGGTAGGCTGTACAGAGTCCCCTTCTGTCTCTGGTGAACAAAGAAACTTCTTTTTGCCCAAGTAAGGTATGGCCAAACACAGAAGCTTAAACACAGTCCTGGTATCAGCATGTATGTGAAACTGGGCTTTTCTGGCTTAGTAAGGTGGGAAAATAGCAAGATTTTTTTTGTTTTTTCAAGAAGACAGTAGAGGCAAATGCAAAAACACTTTTATAGTGCAGTAATGGCTGTCACACTTGAGTGGGAAGCCAATAACAGTTAAAAATACAATTTATAACAAAAACAAAATTTAAAGTGCAGGCACAAATAAATGCAATTTCAATGTAAAATGAGCGTTCTGAGAAGCAATAAATGCCAGAAAATGAGTGTTTAAGCGGAAATAGCAATAAGCAGCAAGAGAAACCAAAAAAATGGTACTTAAACACTCCAGAGTCTCTCCTTTGTACTGTAATAATACAGTAGAATAGTTCTGACATCAGTACAGAAAACAACTAGTCTAATCTTCCTATTTCCTAGCTATTTCTAAGAGAGACACTATAAAGTCTAAGATCCTTCTTACCTACAGAGCACAGGCAGAGTGCTGATGAGTTGGATGTTCAAGACAAATGCAAAGTGCTCCGAGTCTCTCTCTCACTAAATTGATAACACAGTACTACTGACTCATTTCAGATTACATCATTTTTTCTGTGGTTCCCAGGCTAACAAAAACTCAGTTTAGCAGCCCTTTTGATCTTGCACCTGGTCAGGAAGCTACAGCAATAAAAGACATTATACATGCAAATTCTAGCAATTAACTCTAGTCTCAAAACAAAATGATCAATCTGCTGGTTCAGACACCATTGCTCTGAGCCCTGAGATCAAAAACAGTCATAAAATGCGTGACTTATCAGCTTTCTTACAGCAGAGTGCACTGCTGTTGCATTTTTGCAGTTCAACATCCAATACATTCTTCTCACATTTAAGAGAACAAGCCTGTGGCTTGTTTTAATATTTACAAATGACAGAATTACCTGCAAAATTATATCTAGCTAGGCTGGCAGCCTTCACATATCATTACAGGCAACGTGACTCTTTCCCTCACTAGTTAATTACTGCTCCCTGTCTTAATAATGCATGAAATCTATATTTAATGAAAGACCTCCCAAGACTCGAACAAATTTGTAAACATTCCTTCAGAGTGCACCTCACATCCTTGATACCAAGCTGTTCCCAACTTCTAACTCCAGTGAAGGCCTGCTGCATCACCTGATGTTCTTAGTTTTCCACTGTTGCAGTCCTGACTTGTGGGATTTCCTACTGTGTAAGCCCTTGGCTGGCTTGACTACCAGAGTAACACTCTCCCTTCTCCTTAGGCTGGCATACATCCTGTCCAACATCAGTATGTTTGGGTATATATGGAGCCAGCCGATGCCATGATATCAATTTTTTTCTTGTCCCCTAGAGGGTAGGAGCCCCCATTCTTTTCTTGCTATCAGAGCCTGAAGCAGTATTTCAGTGTGTTGGTCAGTGTGCACCTGAGAGAAGTCGTCTGAAAGCTAAGTATCCCATTGTGGAAACACTTTTTTTCTTTTTCTTTGCTTTAACCCATGTCAGATAAGGTTAACAGTTGTCTCCACTGTGGTAAACAAATACCACACAGAGATTTTCATTCACTGTATTTCACCTGTGTAGGCTCTGATCACTGTTTTCCTAATTGTCATTTTTGCCTGTTTCAGCTCTAGGACCATCAAGCATAGGGCTGAGATCTTAGCTAGGCATCTTAGTCTCCCTTCTAGTTTGCATTGTCTGATGGCATCCACCAGTTATCTTAAGGTTGAGCTCCCTAAGTGTAGGAAGGATGAGGAAAAAGACTCGCACTTAGGGCCTCAGATGACTATCGCTGTCAGTCTACCAGTCCCCACAAGGCTCATTATCGCTAAGGAAGGCATAGCACTTTTGCAACTTCCTTCTCAACTGAGGTAGTGATGCAGGCCTCTGTCAGGACCTCTCTGTAGTCCAGCATGCTGTTGGGTCCCTCAGCTTTTGCACAGGCCTTGACTTTTAGTTCATCGGTTGAGTCCGGGATTGCTCAGCAGACCTCAGCTTTTGACAAGCGATCTTTTACCGCTGATATCTCTTTGCAGCATCAGCCTGCATTGGTTCATTCTTCCAGAGAGACTGGCGTCAGGATTGCGGACATACCTAGGCCCAAGGCCAGAGCTGCCTCTAAGAAGATCAGGCCCTATGCTTAGGCCTACCGGCTGTCATGCACAGGGATATCAGCAAGACCTGGTAAGGTTAGCTGAAGACCTTATTTCTATAGTCAGAGCAAGGCAACCCCCTTTTGGTGTCTTCCCCAGGGAAAAGGAAGAGGGATCCTACCCATAAAGTTTTCTCTGAGCTCTTGATTCTAATGAGTATTCTGACCAGGAGGGGTCTGTCTTTGAGGAGGGACACTTACTTACTAGTTTTGAAGATTCAGATTTTGAAGAGAATCTGGCTTCAGCTTCACCTTCTGAGAAAATGACTTTTGGGGAAACTCTCCATTCCAGGAGGCAACATTTTCAGTGGGAGGCCCAGGAATATCCACAGTTAAAAAGAAGATAAGGGAGTTCCTTGATCTGTCAGAACAAAATGATTTAGCTGTTCCTCCTGTGTTGGAGGTAGTAGCGGATGTTTTTATGGGTTCTTCTTTAAATCCAGATTCTCTTCCTCCATCCCCTCAAAAACCAGACAGATTTTGCAGGGTGCTGGACTCCCATAAGTACCTTTTCAAGAATCCTCCTGCTGATCCAGAGGTTGTCACTCAAAGGAGCAAGAGCCAGCTCTTCAAAAAAATTCTATACTTGCTGACAAAGAAAGCAGGGCCCTTGATAGGTTTGGTAAAAAGTTTACACTTCTGCTGTCATAGCCTTGAGGGCCCTTAACTGCCAGTTTCATATGATGAAATACCAACAAACTATTTTAAATCAAAAGAAGCAAAAGATAACTTTCCTGGAGGACAAGAACATTTCCCAGGAATTGCTGGACCTTTGCCATCCTAGCTCCCAAGTAGCTAGACATTCTTTACACTGTGGTTATGATGCTCTGGAGGCCTTCAACTGAGCTGCAGTCTCTGATTCTATCATTAAAAGGCATGCTTGGCTCAGGGAGCAGACCCTCCCGGGCCATGTTGATGCACCCCTGGACAAGTACTTCCTTTTTGGGCCAAAAGCTGAGATTGTGTTCAAAAAGATGTAAGATAAAGAAGTTCAGCCTACTAGATTTAGTAGGAATTTTCCCACTAAACAGTGGTCCTTTCCGTCTCAGTCAAAAAGCAGCAAAGGAACCCTCGGAGAGAAAGATCTCAAAGGCCACATCAGTCGCAAAGGCTAAGACAGTGTTCTTCAGAAACCCCCCAGGCAAGGAAGTTCTAGGCCACAGGGTCCTGACTGAGCACAGCAATGACTCTTCCCTTGCCCGCACCCTCTCCCAGAAAGATTAGGAGGAAGGCTAACCCTGTTCAAAGAAAATTGGTCCTTTGTCACTTCAAAAAAGTTGTTTCTGAATATTCTCAAATGGTTACGGGTTCACTTTCAAAGAGCCATTAAGATACTCTGGTCACCCAGAGCAGATGCCCTTTATCAAGTCCTCAGTGGAACCAATCCCAGAACACCAAAAAGGAAAGGTGTTCTAATCTTCAGGCTATTTCTGGTTCCCAGAAAGGAAGGCTCTTGGTGCCCTATTCTAGACCTTTCCACCTTCATTCAGCCCCTGTTGGTACTAAAATTTAAAATGTTGACTCTTCAAACACTTCTACCCATTATAGCTCCTCAAGACTTAATGGTCACTCTGGATCTAAATAATACTTATTTGCATATTCCTATAGAGGAATGCAGAAGATTTCTACGTTTCAGAGCATGTACCACTCACTTTCAATTCTCTGTACTGCTTTTTGGCTTGTGTACTGCTCCCAGAGTTTTCACAAAGTGTTTAGCCCCTGTGACTGCTTTCTGCAGAACAGGAGGGGTCCAAATGTATCCTTATCTAGACATCTGCCTTATTCAAGGCACAAGTCTGTCAAAACTCCTCAGGGATCTGGCCTTTACTCAGAACTTTTTCACCTCCTTTGGATTTACCGTAAATCTCTGCAAATCCAACACAAACCCATCCGCCATTGATTACTGGACTCTACCCTGGGCCAGTAATCAAGGAGCCTCAGTCCTCACCAGTGGCAATGGTGAAAGATGGTCAGTAAAAACAAGAGTTGGATTTACATGGTATTTTAAGATGCATCAAGCACAGTTTCCCCGAAGAATACACAGGGAACACGCTCCAGGCCTGGGACTAGTGTGCGTCTCTCTCTCGTCTCTCTTGTAGATGTTCAAGTGTATTCACTGTTGCAGTCTTCTTTCCTCCCCTTTTTGCCTACACTAGTAGCCTGCTTCTATCTTCTTCCCAAGCCAGTGGACTGCCAGGGTGTTCTCCTTGCCTGGCTTAGTTTCTGTCTTAGGGCCTTGCTGTATTGTTCATTCTGGGGGCTCCTACCTACTAGGGGACAAGAAAAAACTGATATCATGGTGTTGGCTGTTTCCCTTTGTACCGAGGTGTACTGACGTTGGATAGCACGTCTGCCAGCCTAAGAAGGAGGGAGAGTTTTACTCTGGTAGTTGAGCCGGCCAAGGGCTTACACAGCAGGAAATCCCACAAGTCAAGACTGCAACAGTGAATACACTCCAGCATCTACATGGCAAGTCTACACAACTGTACTTTCTCTTGTTCTTGCTGATTTTAGTCTTAAAAGCAAACACATGCTTACTAATTCTCCCAGCCAACCTACACGTTATCTTTAAGTATATCACACTGGACAATAAATTCAGGTGACACAACACACAACTAGTTCTCTAAGTGTATTTGGCAGTTTTTTTGTCAGTAAAAATAGGCCAAGTATCTACTCTAGCTTATAATATCAGGAAAACAAGAACAATACTTATTGTAATTGTTTATTTCTGTAGTATATTGGTCAAAAGTGCTATAAATGGCTGAAGAACCATACACATTCTTTTTCCACTTCACGAGTTAATCACTGCTAACACAGAATGTGTATATTATAAAAGGTTTAGAGTCAGCATTTCTGTCTACTTCCCTGAAAGATTACTTTCTACAAAATAGGTTTAAGGTTGGTATTTTAGCTTCATGGACTGTAGCTAAAAGTTTAGCTATAAAATATACCTTATATCTTCTCTCAAAAACATATCTATTAAGATAACTAGTAAATTTTCAAATTCAGTATCATTAGAACTAAGCTTAGAAAGTCTTGGTTTCAGTTTTAATGAAAATATTCTATACATGTGAAGGCTATACACGGAGAGTATACATAATTTACAAAAGTTGGTTTTCTAAAAAAATCTTAAAATGAAAAGTGTTACTAGTTAAATCTAAACTAATATCTACATCTGAAATTAGTTATTAGTATTGCTAAAGTTACAGAGAAATTAAAAAAAAATCAAAAGACTTGTACAAAATATTTTCAGATGTTTGCCATCATATTTTGCAGGACATCTGGAATAAAAATAATCTTCAGTAAATCTGCAGTATAAAATAACAGTCTTGTAAATTTGTATAGAAAAGAGCTTTCACACTTGCTCAGTAGTAAATTCGTGAAAGTGGGGGCAAATGCCAAACCCATAATCACTCTATTATTCTGTCTGTAAATCTCATTATTGAGCAGAAAAAACATTCAGAACATCAGTTCACTATAAATTAATATTTTAGTCAGACAAAGAAGTGGTGCAGTAAAGCAAATTCTGACCATGTCTGTTTCAATTTTCTATGGAAGTGATGCTGACAGTAATTGTTTAAATTTCCCTTCTTTTTCAGATCAATTCATATTACTTTAGTCAAAAAATCCCATGAGTCACAGATACAGGAATGTGCTTTCAGTAGCGATATTTAATTTGGAATCTAAGTAAAAAGAAATATTCATATTTAGAACCCAGGCTGAGTGGGTCAAAAAGGGGTGGCTGTCTGTCACATTTTCAGATTAGGTTTGCTGTATGTAACACCTATCAGCAGTGAGATTTCTGGACAATGGACAATTCTGGAAAGTTAGTGGACATTAATCTCACCTGATCACAGTTTCTCATAAGTGTGCAACACAGAACATCACAAAAACATTCACACACGTTAACCTCTTTTTCCCATTTTTGCATATGTGGTTGAGTTACCACTTCAGTGGTGATGATCTTCTAGAGCCAAGGTTCACACCACTGTGTAGCTAGCCCTGTCATGGTTGATCACTAATTAGTACTCATACTCACAACTATAGCCAATTTAGAGTCCAGTCCACCTACTCCATGTCTTTGGAATGTGGCTGGACACTAGACCACCTGGGAAAACCCACACAAACACTGGGAGGACAATGCAGACTCCACACAAAGTACCCCAGCTGAGAATCAAACTAGGGAATCTCTTGCTGTGAGTCTACACAGCTGTTCTCTGTTCCACTGTGCCACCTAAAATACATATGTATATAAAGTTCACTATCCAGCTTTATTAAAGTCTTTACTTGAAAATGTTGTATATTGGGTTTGGGGAGGTGGTATAATGGATAAGGTGTTTGCCTTGCGGTCACAAGGTACAGGGTTCGAGTCTCACCTTTAAAAGGGAAATTGATTAGGTGCAATACTTACTTATGAACCTTTGAATATTACTCATGAAAAACTATGGCAGGTGGGTGTTTTAGTCATTTGACCGTAGTTTTTAGTAAGCTGACACTTGATTATGCCACCGTAAAAACATTAATACATGCTCATTGAACTTCAGCAGTACAGTCGAGCCTAGCCCAATACCCCATGTAATGTGCAAGTTCACTAAAACTTGGCTGCCATAGTTTATAGTTGTAGTGAATAGTGACATCATCATTATTAATGCTAGCTGCCAGTGAACCTATATTATAGCAATAATGTCAGAGTTCATTCAGTGGCCATATAAAATCTTTCCTTCCATCTTGTACTAAAGAAAAATTAGGGCCCTTCATCTCACTTTCATCCTCCTCAGATATGGGCCTTAGTCCCTCCCAGTTCAACAAGTTCAGAATGGTCATCTTTCGTGCACTGTCTTCTTGTTCACATAGTTCAAAAAAGGTGCTAGCCTTTGTAAATTATCCATGACCGACCAAGCTACACTTTCAGTGCCATTTGGAACAATAACTTGTAGCTTAACTTTTGCCATTTACATTCCTTTGTGGCATTTGAAAAATAAAGCCCTTTGTTAAATAGTGGTCTCCAGAAAAAATAATGATCCCCAAGCTGGCCTCCTTTCTGGCATTAATCCTCCTTGCATGCTGCCATAACTAAGACAGAGCTCATTCCTTTTTATGTCACTTAAAAAATTGAGACTAAAATTGCTCTGTCTGCCATATGCCCTGTCTTGTCTCTGAGGACTGCAGTCTGTCTGCCTTTTCCATTCTGCAGCAACCTCTTTATACAACCAGTCCATTGTGCCATCTTAAATTTTATGAATTGCAACATTCAGCTTTGTGTTTATTTAGATGCTTATTTCCTAAGCTTCATAACAATAAAACATCAAAATAACTAGTGAAAACAGATAACAAAAGTAATAAAAACAATGTAGCAAAAAAATAATAAAACACACAGGAATAAAAATGTCAGGTGGAATACCATAGAGTTTAACTGGGTGAATGTTGACAACTTAAACTTCTAAGATTAATTAAACTGATATAAATAGGGCACTTTAAAAAGATTACAAAGGTCAGAAAACTGTGGAGAGTGTGTTCTACAATAAGGTGACAGAAATTAAAATCATTGTCAGTTAAATGCCAGGTCAAAAGGTTAAGTTTATATGGAGCTTTTGAAACTAGATAGTATTGGGGCCTCCTGCAGTCACTGGGGGGAGGTTGCTTTCGGAGGTAAGGGGCCTGGTGGATAAAAGCCTGGATTCCTGAGGTCTCCAGTCATTCCTCAGACACATCCAGCAGCCCCAGGAAAGAAGAATGGTGTGAGTCTTGGGCACAAGGGGATGAAGAGCCCCTTGAAGTACGGGGAACACAAATAGGGCGTATTAAACTATCTGCAAAATTTTAAAGCTAATAAATGATTGAATGGGCGGGGACAGTGGAGTTTCTGCAGAGTGGGAGTAATTTGAAATTAGCAGGAGGAACCTGTGACTAGTCGAGCCACAAATTTCTGCACCAGTTAAAGGAAATCCTACTTACTGTTGGGAAACCACAGGTATAAGTAATTGCAGTAATCAACCAGGGAACATATGGGGACGTAGACTACCACTTGAGAGGTCATTAGGAAGAAGGAAATGCTTAATGTGCGAGATTTTGATGATGGAGGTTTTATGTTTTCACTACAGTTGACACCTTGTTTCTAAGTGTCACGGTGCCATTAAAAGTCACATTAGGGTTTCAAACTTTCCTCAGAAGGACCAAGCCAGTCATCATTGTAGATCACAAGGGGGTTAAGGATTGGGCAGTTATAGATTCCCTCCATGTTGCATGAATTCCCATTGCAGCAGTCTTAAATGTGTTAAATTGTAGGTGGTTGGCAGTCCAGTTTTGGATAGACTCCTAACCATTATGTAGTGAATCTACAACAGGCAAAATGTCCTTGGGGTATGAAAGTAAAGATGAGCATCATCAGCATAAAAGTGTTACTGAAGATGCTTCCATCTGATGAGCTGTCCCAGTGAAAACATATACATGGAGAAAAAATGGGAACTCCATCATGTAGGAATGTATAGACTGGTGAAGTTTATCTCTCAATACAGCCTAAGTACGAATCAAACCATTTAAATTTAAAGACATTACCCATGGGCTCCACAGGAGGTTTAAAATTGATCAAGAAGAATGTTATGGTGTATGGTGTCAAATACAGTGGAGACGTCAAGGAGGGCTGAGAGAGTAAAACTATTGATCCCTTCCCATTAAAGAGGTCATTCAGAACCTGAGTAAGGGCAGCCTTCATAATGTGACTACTGTGGGAACTGCACTGAAAAAGGTAGAAGAAGGTCATGGATGCAGCATTCTATAACTACTGATTCAAGCTGTCAGCGAACAGCCTTCTCGATGACATTGCCAATAAATAGGAGGTTAGAGATGGGAAAGACAGTTAAGTCATCCCGGTCAAGGTTAGGTTTCTTCAGGACTGGGGTGACTAGAGGTTCCTTTAACATAATTGGAAAAATCTTAATATTTAAGGAAGTAATGAACGTTTGAAGACAAGCAGTCTAAGCACATCAAGAATGGTCAGAACCATTCTTGTGGGACTAAACTCTAAGTCACAGGTAAACAGGTGTATTACCTCACTGCTTCCAGGGCATTATTTGGTTCGTTTTCAAGAGCAACATAGCTGATCAGTGGTTACTTTCTTCATTACATGGTGGCTCCATATCCACGATATGCCCCCTACATTCCTTCTGCATGTTCATAAACATCTTGTCACTTTTTTGCAAGTCATACGATAGCGTCTTATACGTGACTGGTAACTGCGTTGCAACACATTAGTGTCAAAATACACATGCTATACTCAAAAATAGACCAGCTTTTACCTAGCAAAGCAGCTAAAGGTGCAACCATCCTTTTGAAGTACCGCATTAGAGACGAGACTTCCCCCATGTGGGTGACTGCTTGAGGAAAGTTTGGATTACTTGGAGTGTGAAAGGATAATGATTATAGTGTTGAGGAAGGTGTCAGGGGAGCTATTTGTTTAATTCATAGTTGGAGAAAATGCGGTGTATACGGTTCCTATAATGGTTTCTGTCTTTGTTCTATATATCTATCCACAACCCATTTTTGCACATGGAGTCAGGGTATCACTTCACCAGTGACAATCATCTGGAGTCTAGGTTCACACTGCCGAGTGCCTAGAGTGTCCATTACACCTACTGCACGTCTTTGGAATGTGGGAGGAAACCGGAGCATCCAGAGGAAACCCACACGATCACAGGGAGGACATGCAGATTCCGCATAGAAGGCATGCCAGCTGAGAATCGAACCGGAGAACATCTTGCTGTCAGGCGACAATGCTAACCACTGCACCACCGCGTCCGCCCTTCCAACATGAGTGAATGTGACTGTGTTATATCGTAACATTTAGGTATAAAGAAGACAGAGGAGAACTGATGATACATTTTACCTGATTGTTAGAGTTTTCAATATCATTAACAGTAGTGTATTCACTTTAACTTTAATAAAAGGGAGTATTTTTTCTGATTTGTAAAAACTGTATTTTTGTAATATTAAATGTTGGTCTTGTTATTAAGAGCTTGTTCTGTTTTATCATTTGGATGGATTCTATCCTGTATTTACCTCTAGGACTTCAGCTACATACATTGGGACAGCTCAGCACCCCAACCATTCCCAAGTTGTTACTCTCCTTCCTCTGTGCCATAATACACTACCACAGCTCCTTCTTCAGATCTCAGTTACCATGCTTTGCTAAACATTGGTCTTCCAATGGCTACAGTCTTCTATAATGTTTTTAGCTATATTTTTTATTACAGGTGATTTAAGCACTTTGTTTTTTTTTTTCTTTGAGTTGTTGCATCTCTACTTCATCTTCAATCTTTTTTCAACAGAAGTCTCTGGGCTGGTGAACCAAGATGTTTATCACGAGGAATATTTCTGAGATTCATGAGATTCAAGAAAACATCGCTATTGTCTTGTTTTGACTTTTCTAGTAACTGTTTTGTACTTTGAAGTGCACGTTCTGCCAAACCATTTGATTGCGGATACTCAGGGCTACTCTTGACATGAGTGAAATCCCACTCTTCTGCAAATCTTTTGAATTGTTGGCTTGTAAACTGCGTGCCATTGTCAGAAATAACTTTGTGCGGACTAACATGGACTGTAAAATGGTGCTTCATCTTAGTAATGACAGTACTGGATACTAGGTTAGGAAGTAGGTCATTCTCGAACCATTTAGAATAAGAGTCTGCTAACACCAAATAATGTTGACCATTCCATTCAAAAATGTCAGTGGCTACTATTGACCAAGGTAGTTCAGGAATCTGCTTTAGCTGAAGTGGTTCTTTCTGTTGATGTGACTTAATACTACTACACACAGAACAAGATAGTAACACTCTCTCAATGTCTTGTGACATCGAAGGCCAAAATACTAGTCCTCTCGCCATTATTTTGGTAGATTCTGTTCCTGGGTGACCACAATGCAAGATAGTAATATACTCTTGTTGCAAGGATTTGGAGCAATTACTTTTGGACCTTTCATAATGATTCCATTGTCAGACAAAATCTCATCTCTGTATGGAAAATAAGGTTGCACTTCTTGAGGTAAACTACATTGCTTTGACAGCCATTCTTATTGAATAAAGTGGTCAAGCCTTTGTAAAACTGGATCTGTGGCTGTGTGATCTCTCAGCTCAGCTCATCAATATGTGTGGATGAAGATTTTGAAGTCATGGAAGTGAGAAATTTAAGGATGTTCATCGTGTTTCACTGTTGCAGTCATTACACTTGGGTAATCCTGCTGGCAGGCTACCTGCAGTTGGCCCGAATTCCAAAGCCTTGGTCTGGCGTCGGTTGCTGTTGCCTCTTCCCTGATGTCAGTGCACCAGGGGTATAAAAGATGCAGCCGACGCCATTTTCTTCAGTCTTTCTTGCCGTGCGGTGCCCGAAGAAAAAGCAGTTCGCAAGTGCCGGTTGGCCAACTCCTGAGATTTTCAAAATCGAATTTCAGAGCCGAAGTCTTCATTAAAGCTAAGTACCCCGTTGGGGAAACTTTTTTCTTGCTCCAGACCGATGTCAGAAAAAGATAACAATTGTATTTCTTGTGGGAAGCAAATACCTCATAAGGATTTTCATTCTTACTGTATTCCTTGCCTAGGCCCTGACCACGATGTTGCTAGTTGTCGGTTTTGTGCTAGATTTAACCAATGCACTGTTAAGCATAGGTACGATTTTGCCTTTCATTACTTTGGCCGAAGATTTAATTATATAATACCATCGGAAAAACAGCCGACGACCAGAGTTTATAAAAAGCGCAAGGAAAAGGACAGGCATCCGAGGTCCAAAACCGACAACAAGGCTTCCGCTAGGCCAGTCGCTGGTTCGCCGGTTCTCAGTGAGGCGCTTTCGCAGCCCCTGATGCCCACTACCTCAGAGCCACAGGCCGCTTCCGACTCCCACGTGGAGCCAACTAGGTGTCTGGATACTCAAGGTATTGGACACTCTGAAACTATTCTCTCAGATGGGTCTGGAGCCACTGAGCAGGCATCGGCTTCTGAGGGTGTTTTCAGACCTACACAGCTATATGTAAAGCCAACCTCAGCTTCAAAGGAAAAGACTAAAGCAGCTCTAAAGACAAAGAAACAAGTACATAATTCTCCTGGACAAACTTCCATGCCTAAAAAAACAGATGCTTAAAATGGCCGAAGACCTAATTACTTTGATCAGGGGTTCCCATCCCCCTCCTGATAAGAGGCCTAGGCAAGAGACAGAATATGAATCTTCAGATCAGGTTTACATTTCCTCTGACTCCTCTTCTGAACAGGGATACTCTCTTCCTCCCTATGAGGATTCTGATGCTGAAGAGTCTATTCCTTTAGCCTTTCCTCCTGAGGATTATTCTTTTGGGGAAACCCTGCATACCATGAGGGAGCATTTTCACTGGGAGAGCTAAGATTACTCAGAATCTAAGAAAAGGCTCAGAGACTTTCTTTTACTGCCTCAGCACAGACCTCTTGCTATTCCACCTGTTCTAGACATTGTAGATGTATTTTCAGAGTCAGGCTTGTCTCCTGACTCTTTATCCCCTGCATCTGTTAAGCCAGACAGATACTACAGGGATCCAGATTCTCATAAATTTCTATATAAAAACCCTGCTGCTGACCCAGAAACTATATCTCAGGGTCCCAAAGGGGTCAAGGCTTCCACTGCAAAAAAACCTGTCCCCTCTGATAGGGATTCAAGGGCACTGGACATATGGGGGAAAAAAAGTTTACACTTTTGCTACCTTGGCTGTAAGGGCTTTAAATTGTCAATTTCATATGCTTAAATATCAGCAATATTTAATGTCACTGCTAAAACAGAAAATGTTGACAAATTCTGAATGTCCAGAAAACAAGGAAATGCAGGATTTATTGCATGCAGCTGAACAAGTGGGAAAGCATACTTTGCAGTGTGGTTTTGATTCACTGGAGGCCTTTTGCAGGGCCACTGTTACGGGTTCTGTCATTAGAAGGCATGCTTGGTTAAAGGAACAGAATCTGCCTGATCATGTTAAAGCAAAATGATTGGATGCTCCATTACAGCATGATACTTTGTCTTGTGTTAAGGCAGAAGAGGTGTTGAAGAAAATGGAGGATAAAGCAAAATCTATGCAGTCAAGGATTTCCTACAGGTACAGCCACCCAGATTTAGCAGGAACTGGCCTTCAAAGAATTTGTCCTTTCTAGTGTCAGACAGGCCACAAAGAGGCAGATCCAGACGTCCTAGAGGCAGATCCCAGCCTCAAGGCTCATACAGGCCTAAACAATGGGGTGCTTCTACCTCCAAAAGCGGAGAAGACAAATCACAGCCATATAGCAAACAGTCCCAATGACTTTCATCTGCCAATACCAAGCACTTATCTTTTGGTATCCCCCTTAGGGGGAAAACTAGCACATCTGGAGTAGGGACTTCATTTGTCAGCAACCTGTGGGTCTTGGATCCGATATCGGATCCGAGCCGGCAACTTATTATACAGCTATGGATCCGAGCTCCTAGCTCCTCCCCTCACCCATAATCCCCTGCCAGCCCCAAATGACCTCAGATCTAGTTTGCCGCTTTTAGGTGTGACAGCTGGATATCGAGCTCCTGGCTTTTTTCAGATAAGTGACTGGTCAGATTAGTATAATTTTCATTATTTAAACAGTGTGTGTGTGTTAGTTTTCCCTTTTTTTGTTAATTCCTAAATTTTTAGAGTTAACCCTCCCCTCGCTGGTCGTTAGTGTGTGTGTGAGTGTTGCTTGCATTTGGGGCCTAGCGTGCTTGTGTAGTTTTATTTAGTTTGGGTTATCATATCAGAGGCCCCAAAACCCATTTTCTTCAAGTGCACCAAGTGTGGCCATAAGCTCTCTCCGGCAAATGGCCACACTCGGTGTGTTCGGTGCCTTGGGGTTGAACACCTGTCCTCGGGATGTACCATTTGTGCAGCGTTCAACCCCAGGGCACTGAAGGAGCGGAGGTCGAAGCTGGTCCTGGCAGGACTTTTGCCCCAGGATTCGGCTTCGGCCTCCGCTACTCCGTTGGCACCTCCTCAGCCTGTGGTGGTGGCCACTCCTGCCCCCCTTCCCCCGGCCGGGATTCAAACTCCCACTAAGGTGCCGGAGGACAGGGAGGCCAGGAGGGAGAAACGGAGGGAGAAGCACCACAAGCGGCGGGCCGAGGCCTCGCCTGCCCCAGCTAAGCGGGCTTCTCCCTCCATGGCTTCCAGGTCTCCTCCTCCTCGGCTCCGATCACCTTGCTTCTCCCCGGGACCCGAGGAGGAGGAGACCCGATCTCTGTCGAGGTCATCGAGGCGGCATTCCAGGCCTGCCTCGGTGGCCTCTTCGAGATCCACCTACAGCCTGTCTGATGCAGACTTGGACCGGATGATGAGAAGGTTCATCCTTGCCCAGCTGCAGATGGGAGTGCTCCTGCCTCCCCCCCCACCTTCGGGGGGGGGGCTCGACACCCTTTTTTGCTCCGATAGCTCCTCTTCCGACCCGCTTCCCAGGTTCGGAGTGGTTGGAGCCGGGCAGCGTTGGAGTCGGGGGTGGGTCGGTGCCGACAGTACTGGGTACTTCGGATCCGACCCTGCCCTCGAGTCTGTCAGATCTGACCTCTCGGAGCCGTGGCCCGAACTTCGGATCCGAGGGATTCAGTGTGCCTCCGGCTCAGTCCAGGTCGGAGCGCACTGGTCCCTCGGATCCGACGGTCTGGGCACCGGTTCCGATCCCTTCATCGGATCCGAGTGGGAGTAAGCTTTCGGAGCCCAGGGAGAGCGGCTCCCCCTCGGCCTTTGATGTAGTGGAGAGGGCTCTGTCGAGAGCATCCGGACCCCCGGCCCTTGTCTCTGCTCCATCACCCGGCCACAGGGACAGCCTGCTTCGATGTCCCAGGTTGTTCCTTTGGAACAGGACATTGCTGATGAGACCTCCTCGGACAGCCCCCCCCCCCCCGAGGAAGTGCCACACAAACATAAGTGTAAGAGGAGGCACATAGACTCCCCCGAGTCCTTAACAGAGGACACGGACTTGGATGAAGGGGAAGGCTCCCCAAGGTCACCCCTGAGGATGTCTCCTTTGGAGACATCATGGAAATGCTCAGGATCAGGGGGGGTGGTCTGCCCCCAAGGCTTCCTCCGACGAGTCCGTGTTTCTGGAGGCATTCGAAGCAGGCCCGTCTACCTCTTGGGTGTCCCCTCCGACCGACCCCCTGGTGGACCTTGTTACCACCAGGGCGTGGAAGGAGCCGGACACTGTGGAGCCAGTTCCTAAATGCCCAGATAGGATTTTGAGCCCCCCTGCAGACCGGTCCCACTGGAGCAAGGGTCCCCCCGTAGATGCCATGTTGCTGCCGGCAGCCACTAAGAGGGAACTAGTTCAGGAGAGCCCCTCGGTCCATCCACCGAGCAAGGAGTCCCGCTCAATGGATTGCCTTGGGAAACGGGTATTTAGTTCAGCGACCTTCTCAGTAAGGTCCCTGAACTACATGGCACATGTCATCAGGATGCAGCGAGATCTTATTAAAGAATACGCTGCTTCCCCTCCAGAGTCCATGTCGGTGGAGGACAAGCAGTTGTACTCCACTTGTATGGCCACTCTAAGATCTATTTCCAATACCTCTATGCGGCTGTTGTCTCAGGCCACTGAGGGAGCCGCTAGAGCTAGCGGAACGGGCCTAGTTATGAGATGCCAGGCCTGGCTCTGACATTGTGACTTCGCGGAGCCCTTTAAGGCGTCCTTTGCGAATGCCCCCTTTTATGGTTCTGCCTTGTTTGGCAAGACCGTTCGCGAGACACTTGTCCAGAGCGAGTAGGACGGGAAGACTATGTTCATCGTGCATACAGCTGCAGTCATAACAGATGGGTTCTCCTGCAGTCAGGTGGGTCCTCGGTCTGCCGAATTCCAAAGTCTAGGTACGGCGTCGGTTGTCGTCGCTTCTTCCCTGACGTCAGTGCGACAGGGGTATAAAAGAACAAGCCGACGCCATTTTCTTCAGTCTTTCTTGCCGTGCGGTGCCTGAAGCAGAAGCAGTTCGCAAGTGCCGGTCAGCCAGCTCCTGAAATTACGAAAATTTTGCAACCGAAGTCTTCTTGAAAGCCAAGTACCCGTTGAAACTTTTCTTGCCTCAGACCGATGTCAGACAAAGTTAATAATTGTATTTCATGTGGGAAGCAAATACCGCATAAGGATTTTCATTCCCTCTGTATTCCTTGTTTAGGCCCAGACCACGACGTCTCGGTCTGTCGTTTTTGTGCTACATTCAACAAACGTACCATTAAGCGTCGGGCGGAGTTCGCCCAGCATTATTTTGGCAAAAAATGTAACTATATTATGTCGTCGGATACTACGACTCCAGTTTTGTCTAAAAAGCACAAAGATAAGGACCGACACACGAGGTCTGCGGCCTCTATCAACACTTCATTGACGGTGTCTTCTGTGCCCGAGGTCGCAGGCTCCTCGGCCCACACCCCGACTACAGATACCGAAGCCACTCTTGGTGGTGAATCTCTAAATGTAGACAGGTCTGCCTCCTCTCAAGGTGTCTTCAGACCTACCTCTTCTTTTTCCATCAAGGCTTTCACTAAGTCTAAAGCAGCCATGCATTCTAAGAGACAAGCTACACAGGGTCCATCTCCAAGCCCCATGCCTAAAAACAGATGCTTAAAATGGCTGAGGATTTAATTACTCTTATCAGGGGTTCTCAAACCCCCCCCCCCCGGACAAAAGGCCCAGGGTGGAGGAAGAATCCCCCTCCTCTGATCAGGCCTCCATTATATCAGAGCACTCTGATGAACAGGAACTTTCTTACTCCCCTTTTGAAGATTCTGATGCAGAGGAGTCCATTCCCTCTGTATCCCCCCCACCAGAGGATTACTCATTTGGGGAAACCTTGCATACTTTAAGGGAACACTTCCACTGGGAAGGCCAAGAGTACTCAGATTCCAAGAAAAGGCTTAGGGATTTTCTCTTGCTACCTCAGCACAGGCCTAAGCCTGACAGGTACTACCGGATTCCTGACTCACACCAATTTCTATACAAAAGCCATGCGGCTGACCCAGAAACTATCTCACAGGGCCCCAAGGGAATTAAGGCCTCCACTGCTAAAAATCCATTACCTTCCGAGAGAGATTCCAGATCCTTAGAAAGGTGGGGAAAAAAGGTATATACCTCAGCCACCTTAACCATGAGGGTATTAAACTGCCAGTTCCATATGCTAAAGTACCAACAGTTTCTGTTATCACAATTGAGAAGTAAAATGTCACAACCTGAACAACCAGACTTGAAGGAGTTGCAGGATTTGATGCATGGTGCAGAACAAGTGGGTAAACATACCTTGCAATGTGGTTTTGATGCTGTAGAGGCCTCATGTAGAGCTGCTGTTACAGGATCAGTCATACGTAGACATGCCTGGCTCAAGGAACAAACCTTACCAGATCATGTCAAAGCTAAATTACTAGATGCCCCTCTACAAAAGGATGTATTATTTGGTGCTAATGCTGAGGAGGTATTAAAGAAAATGGAGGAAAAGGCTAAATCAATGCAAACAGTGAAAGATTTTCTACAGGTACAACCCCCATGTTTCAGTAGAAATTGGCCTTCCAAAAATTGGTCCTTTCCAGCCACGGACAGACCCCAAAGAGGTAGATACAGGCGCCCGAGGGGCAGAGGGCAATCCCAAGGATCGTTTACAGGCAGACAATGGCAAGCTCCTACACAAAGAGGTGGTGAGGATAGTTCGCAGCCATTCAGAAAGCAAGCCCAATGACTTTCCCCTTTTCATGCCAAGCAAGGCTCAAATGGCAGCACCCTTAGGCGGAAAACTGGCATTATTTTCAAAATATTGGCATATTGTCACAAAAGACAAATGGATCCTGGACATTATAAACAGAGGCTACAGATTCCATTTTCACACCCTTCCAAAAATAAGAGAGGCATGCCAAACCTGCCACACAATCAAAGGGCAGAGGCACAAAGACAAATTTCAGATCTCATGGACATGAAAGCTATTCAAGAGGTACCTACTCACGAACAAGGTCAAGGTTTTTATTCCAAACTATTCCTGGTACCAAGGAAGGGAAAAGATTGGAGACCTATTTTGGACCTATCCATCCTAAACATATTTTTACTCGTACCAAAATTCAAGATGCTCACTTTACAGCAGCTTCTTCCCATGCTGGGCAAGGAGACTTGGCTGGTAACATTGGACCTCAAGGAGGCATACTTGCATGTCCCAGTCAGACAAAATTGCAGAAGATACCTCAGATTTCTTGCAGGTTCAACCCATTATCAGTTCTCTGCATTGCCCTTTGGCTTATCTACTGTGCCCAGAGTATTCACGAAATGCCTGGCATCAGTAATTGCATACTGCAGACTTCAAGGGGTACAAATATACCCCTATTTGGACGACTGCCTGATCCAAGCGGACAGCAAGCACGTTCTTGTGAAACATCTGTCTTATGTAATAATGTTGTTGAATTCTCTGGGATACACAGTCAACAAAAATAAATCAAGGCTAATACCCTCTCGGAAAATAATTTTCCTGGGTGCCAACTTGGACACAAACACCCAGATGGCCTACCTCACGCCAGAGAAGCAGGGGCAACTAACTCAATACTTCAGAACACTAGCAAATTGCACCAGGCTGACTGCAAGGAAAATCCTGCAGGCTCTGGGATTCATGGCATCTTGCATCTTACTAATCCCATGTGCAAAGCTGCATATGAGGAAACTACAATGGTACCTGAAAAACATATGGTCTCAACACAGTCACAGTTTGGAAACAATAATACCACTAATTCCATGTCTGCAAAAGGAATTTCTGTGGTGGGCTCAAGCATGTCAAACAAACACAGGTCTTCCATTCAGCAAGCCTCAAGCAAATCATGTCATCACAACAGACGCCTCGGACTACGCCTGGGGGGCGTACATGACAGATCAGTGCATTCAGGGCAAATGGTCCCAAAAAGAAAAGCACCTTCACATCAATCAAAAAGAAATGCTAGCAGTAATAAATGCTATTATAGCCTTCAAGGACCTTCTACAACCAGGTCAACTATTGATAAGAACGGACAACACCACAGTTATGTGGTACATAAACAGGGAGGAACACATTCTTACCCCCTATGCAGACTGGCCATGTCACTTTGGAACATGGCCATGGACTTACAAATGGAACTACAAGCACAGTACTTGCCAGGCAAGGAAAACACGCTGGTAGACAACCTAAGCAGGAATATGACAGATCCACACGAATGGAAATTGCATCCAAAAGTTTTTACAGAAATAATCCAAGAATGGGGAAGGCCAGACATAGATCTCTTTGCCTCCCACAAGAATCATCAATTGACAGAATTCTGCTCAAAGATCTTCCATCCAAAGGCCTGGGGAGTGGACTCTCTCTCTTTCAGTTGGACATCAATGACAGTTTATGCCTTCCCACCTCTTCCTCTGCTGCCCCAAGTTCTATTAAAGACCAGAGCAGACAGACCAAAGATGATTCTCATTGCTCCGGACTGGCCAAGGCAACACTGGTATCCACTCCTGAGGAGCCTGACGCATTCCCCACCATGGACCCTGCCTCTAATGCTTCTTCTTCTGACTCAGCACACTTTCATAACTCTTCACAGCCAGCTAAAAATACTCAATCTAGCCGCATGAAAGATTTCTTAGCATCACAACAGGCCCTACTCTCCAAGGAGGTGCTGGATGTCATTTTGGAGGCCAGAAGGCCATCAACTAGAAAAGCTTACTCCGCAAAATGGAAACGTTTTTGTGTCTGGAATGAGAAAAAGGGCCAGTATCCTGGAAAACTGAATTTACCTCAAATACTACAATATTTGGCTGAACTGCTAAGCAGTGGACTTTCTTTTTCCTCCATCAAAATCCATGCCTCAGCCATTTCTGCAGAATACAAGACTGATCCACCTTTATTCTCTCACCCTCTCTTAAGACAGTTCCTCAGAGGGGCTAAGAACTTAAGGCCTCCAAGGAATCAACCAATAACTGCTTGGGATCTTAATTTCATTCTGGAAAAACTTACCTTGCCTCCCTTTGAGCCAGCTGCCTCATCAGATTTACAATATTTGTCCTGGAAAACAGCATTCCTTCTGGCTATCACCTCAGCTCGTAGAGTTTCAGAACTACAGGCTCTCATGGCTGTCCAGTCTTTTATCATCTTCCATCAGGACAGAGTTTCATTACGAACCAACCCATCCTTTATGCCTAAAGTGGTATCCAGGGTAGCTTTAAATCAGGCCATACATTTACCTACTTTTTATCCTAATCCTCAAAACAAAGGGGAGAGATTACTACATTTCTTGGACATCCACAGACAACTGCGTTATTATTTGGACAGAACAAAGCCTTTCAGAAAATCAGAACAGCTCTTTGTGGTCTATGCGGTAGGAGCTCAAGGGAAGCCAATTTCCAAACAGACTATCTCAAAATGGATAGCCCACTGCATACGCTTTTGCTATTCCTTTCATGGCAAAACTGTTCCTACAGGCATTAGAACTCATTCCACCAGGGCCACAGCCACATCTGCAGCCTTCCTCAGAGGAGTTCCTACCAAGGATATTTTGGAAGCAGCCACTTGGAGTTCTGTGCATACCTTCTCCAAGCACTACAACCTACCATTATACTCAAAATCTAGAGCAGGCTTTGCCACTGCAGTCTTGCAGGGCATTTTGGCTCCTCCTAGTTCCACCTAGTGCCTACCACCCCTTTCTTAGCTTTGGGATTCTACCCATCTGTTATGACTGCAGCTGTATGCACGATGAACATAGTACAGTTTTGTACCTACCATAAATGTAGATGTTCGAGTGCTAATACAGCTGCAGTCCAGGTTTCCCTCCCTCCTTCCCCTCTTGGGACAGGCCTATAGGCTAACACATCCTCATACAACCTGATTGGGGTATTCATTTATGATGTATTTGCTTGCAACTACTGTATTTTGATTATATTGCACTGCATTATCACACAAATTTATGTATTGCATTCCTTCTGGGGGCACCTGACATCTGGGGCAAGAAAAACTGAAGAAAATGGCGTCGGCTGGTTCCTTTATACCCCTGTCGCACTGACGTCAGGGAAGAAGCAACGACAACAGACGCTGGACCTAGACTTTGGAATTTGGCCGACCGAGGACCTGCCTGACGGCAGGAGAACCCCATCTGTTATGACTGCAGCTGTATTAGCACTCGAACATCTACATTTATGGTAGGTAGAAAACTGTACTTTCTCTGCACTGCCCTTTGGTTTATCTACTGCACCCAGGGTATTCAAAGGTGCCTAGCTCCAGTCATTGCATTCTGCAGGCAAATAAATATTCAAATACACCCATACCTTGAAGATTGTCTAATTCAGACAGAAAGCCAGGGCATACTACTAAATCATCTGGCATTTGTAAAGAAACTGTGCGAACCTCACTGGGGTACACCATAAATGAAAAGAAATCTTACCTAGTACCCTGCCAACAAATTGTATTCCTGGGAGCAAGCTTGAACATAACTTCCCAAATTGTCTACTTCATACCAGAGAAACAAGTTTATTTAACAGCTTACTTCAAACTACTGACCACAAAGACCCAGCTATGTGCAAGGAAAATACTGCAAGCCCTGGGGTTCATGGCCTCTTGCATCCTACTAATTCCATATGCAAGACTGCATATGAGGAAACTACAATGGTATCTAAAAAGCCTATGGTGTCAACATTCTCAGGACTTGGAATCAAGATCCCTATCATTCCTTGTATAAAGACAGAGTTCCTTTGGTAGGCAGAGGCCTGCTACCACAACAAGGGACTGCCATTTATTCTACCCCCTGCTGCTCAAACCCTAACAACAGACTCATCAGACTATGCATGAGGGGCTCACTTGGCAGGGCAGTGCATTGAGGGCAAATGGAACCAGAGTCAAATGCACCTGCGTATCAGTCAAAAAGAAATGTTAGCTGTACAGAATTCTCTGACAGGCCTCAAGAACCATATTCTTCCAGGACAATTATTGGTAAAGACAGACAAACACAACTGTTATGTGGTACATAAACAAGCAGGGGGGAACCCACTTGTACCCTCTCTGCAGACTAGCCATGGCTCTGTGGAACACAGCCTTGAGCTACCAAGTGCACCTACAAGATCAATACCTGCCAGGCAAGCTAAATTCACTGGCAGATGACCTAAGCAGAAATCTCATGGACCCACACGAGTGGAAACTGGAACCAAAGATATTCAACATTTTGAGAAACAAATGAGGGAGCCCATAGATGGCCCTGTTTGCCTCCTCTCAGAACTACCAGTTGGACAAATGCACAAGGACTCCCCACAGACAAGCTTGGAAAGTGGATGCCCTGTCCTTCACCTGGGAAAGCCTCTCAGTTTATGCCTTTCCCCCCCTCTGTCTCTCCTCTTGAAGGTTCTGCTAAAGATCAAACAGGACAAGTCAAGGACAATTCTCATTGCACCAGACTGGCCACGCCAACACTGGTACCCCCTCTTGCGCAGTATGTCACTGCTGTAACCATGGCACCTGCCTCAGACCCCTTCCCTGCTGTCCCAGCAGGAGGGCCAGATTCTGCACCCTCAGCTTCAAACCCTGAACCTTGCAGCCTGGCTAATTACCAGAGCTCTCCAATACCCTCCCTCAGTAAGCAAGTGCTGGATGTCATTCTGGAAGCAAGGAGGCCTAGTACTAGAAAATCCTATGCTGAAAAGTGGAAAAGATACTATTCCTTAAGCCAGACTCAGGGGATGGGCACAACAGTGCCCAGCTTACCGCATATTCTTCAGTACTTAACAGAGATGCTCCACAAGGGCCTTTCCTTCTCATCTATTAAAATTAATGCCTCAGCCATTTCAGCACATTACAGTACTAAGCCACCCTTCTCTCACCCCCTGCTGAAGCAATTCCTCAGAAGGGCTAAAATTTAAAGACTACCCAGGAGAGAGCCCTTACTCCAACCTGGGACCTTAACTTTGTATTGGAAAAGCTCACTATACCTCCTTTTGAGCCAGTGGCAACTGCAGAGTTGAAATTTCTTTCTTGGAAAACAGCCTTCCTTCTAGCCATCACTTCAGCAAGAAGAGTGTCTGAATTACAGGCCCTCATGGCAGTGGAGCCCTTCATCATCTTCTATACAGACAGGGTGTCCCTCAGGAGCAATCCTTCCTTTATGCCCAAGGTGGGATCCAGTGTGGCTCTTAACCAGTCCATTCATTTGCCAAACTTCTTTTCTAATCCACAGAACAAAGGAGAACAAATACTGCACTCTTTGGACGTGCACAGACAACTTAGATTTTTTGTGGACAGGACTAAGCCTATCAGGAAAACTGAACAGCTGCTAGTTGCCTTTGCTGCAGGGGCAGAGGGGAAGGCCATTTCAAAGCAAACCATTTCTAAGTGGATAGGCCATTGCATTCATTTCTGCTATAAGCACCATGGAAAACCTTCCCCACAGGGGATAAGATCACATTCCACCAGGGCTGCATCTACTTCAACAGCCTTTCTCAGAGGTGTTCCAACAGGGACATCCTAGAAGCTGCTACCTGGAGCTCTGTACATACTTTTACCAAGCATTGCCACTTGCCTATTTTTTTTCTAAATCCAGAGCTGGTTTTGTCACTGCAGTCTTGCAGGGCTTAATAGCTGGTCCTATTGCTCTCTGCCTCCTCCCTTATTTAGCTTTGGGAATCTACCCAAATGTAATGACTGCAACAGTGAAACCCAAAGAACATAGTACAGTTGTGTACACTTACCATAAATATAGATGTTTGAGTGTATTCACTGTTGCAGTCCTGGTTACCCTCCCTCCAGCCCCCTGATATCTATTGGCTATACCGTTCTTCTTGTTTACTGTATTTAAGCTTTGTAGCGTATTTGCTTTTTGTTGGAGGTGTAACCTTGTATATAATTGCTTCCCATTATGGGGGCACCTGACATCCGGGGCAAGAAAAACAGATGTAATGGCGTTGGCTGCATGCTTTATACCCCTGAACCTGATGTCATGGAAGAAGAGAGCATCCGACGCAGGACCCAAGACTTTGATGATCAGTCTGGCTGAGGGCTATCTGCAGGCAGATAACACAAATGTCTTTTTATTTAGCATAACTGTGCAAACTTACCTTCTGGCTCTCACAATCTACTGATTGTTTTCCTCCCATTTTCTCCTTCCTTTGGCTCTTCCCGCTCCGTTCGCCTTACGGGTTCACTCCGCTCCCCTACCCTGCCCCCAATTACCACCCGCCCCCAATACCTCTACATTTACTCCTAACTAACCCCTCCCACCCAAACCAATTAACTAATCACTATCCTCTCCTTACCACCCCTCCCTTTCCTACTCCTCCCAACCCCACTTGACCCACCCTGTCCTCCTTACTCAGTCTCTCTCTCCCCCTGTAAAGACTACATCCCCTTCTACTTCCTCTACCTCTTCTCCTCAATTAACCTGTAAACTTCCTCAAACATCTCTCCCTTCATTTTCCTCACATTCTCCAAGTATGTCCTCCCATACCATTTATACTATCCTTGTCCCATGCTCCCTTCTTGTGCTACTAATTCCTCTTTATTTTGCTACTTCTTACTCTTCCAAAACACCCCTATGCCTACCTCCTACTCAAACCATCCTATGCACTCTCCCAAAATCATTTCTAGCAACCCACCTCCATACAATAACATCCTCTCTTATTTCTCCTAACCTACTGCACCTATTCCACACCAAACTCTTCACCACCATAACAGATTCCTTCACTCTTAAAGCACTACTAGCCCCAAACAGCTTCTTTCTCAATAAACCCAAAAAGCTAAAAGTTATTCCCAATAATGACCTAGCCTTATCTGGAGATATTCATCCTAACCCTGGCCCTTGCCTCACAACAAACTCCTCCCCACCCCAACTTCATCCATTACACACATCCATTCTCCCCCCTCCCTCTTCTTCTTCTACTTCCTCTCCTAACACCCTTAAGTTCTTTACTACAAATGCCCAAAGCCTTAATAACAAAATACACCAAATCCAAGCTTGGATTTCCCACAACCAGCCTGACATCCTAGCCATTGCAGAAACCTGGCTAAAACCCCATATTGCTGACTCCGAAATGCTACCTCCTGGATTCCAAATCCATAGAAGTGACCATTTAAACAGAAAAGGTGGAGGCTCTGCTCTAATCTACTCCAACCTTCTCTCACTAATCCCCCTACAAACTCCAATTCCAAAATTCAAAAATACTGAACTAACCGCTTGTCTCCTACAATTAAATAAACATAAACATATCTGCATTATCTCCCTATATATTTCCCCAGGCGACAACATCTCTACCCTTGAAAATATTCTTCACTGGGCCTCAACTAAAATAAAATTTGAAACCTACATTCTAGGCGATGTTAATATTGATTGGAATAAAGTCAACTCCTCTTCCCCCTCCTTATTCATCAACCTCTACAATTTCTCCCAAGTAATTCATACAACTACTCCCCTAACAAACACCACCCCCCAGGATCCATCATCGACTGGGTCCTAGTCTCTCATCCTAATAAAATAACTCTCTGGTACTATCCCAGACAAATTCAGTGACCATCTCCCTGCTTTCATACATCGCTCAACCAACAATACTAAACACCAACACCACTATATCCACACTCGCAGTCTCAACAACTTCAACCCCTCAAATTTCTCAAACACTTTTAAATATATAAACTGGCAAATCCTATATACTCTTCCCCTCGACAATGCAGTAGAATATTTTAACTCTATCTTCCTGAAAACCCTCAACTCCCAAGCCCCACCAAGAAACAAACAAATCAAGACTAATTCTGCTCCTTGGCTATACAAAGAAACTAAACAAATCATGCACTGCAGGGACAAATACTGGAAGCTCTACCAAAAAATAAGATGCCTTCTACCTTGCTTCAATTCACCCAACTCCGCAACCAAGTAAAGAAACTAATCATCTGAGACAAAAAAAAAACTACTACAATAAACTTCAGTCCAACAATAACAAGAACCCAAAACAATTCTGGAAATCTATTCCCTACTCCACTCAGGATCCAGGAATAATCCCTGCCCTGACCCTATCTTAACTGATTCAGAACTAAGCTCTCACTTCAACACATTTTTTACAGAATCCATAGCTAATCTAACCAAATCTTTTCCCGACAATAATACATCCAGCTATCTTTCCTGTACTCCCAGCACCCCTAATAACTGCACGCTTAATTTCCAACTCAAACCTGTACCAACTACTTTCATAGAAAGACTCCTATCAAAACTAAAGCCTTGCTCAAATGCCCCGGACAACTTACCCTCCTCCTTCCTCAAATCTGCTGCTGATGGTATTGCTCTCCCTATAAGCATCCTAATTAACAGATCTTTAAAAGAGTCGTATGTACCCAAACCTTGGCGATCTGCCTTCATTCTACCTCTTCACAAAGGAGGCAAAAACTACAATATCTCTAATTTCCGCCCAATTGCCCTACTCTCACCATTATCAAAAATACTTGAAAAATGTGTCCATCACCAACTTATGCCTTTTTTAACTCAGAATCTCCTCATAACTCCTACAAACCATGGCTTCTGCCCTGGCCACAGCACCACTACCGCCTTACTATCCTTCTTAGACACAGTAAATCGAGCACGTGATTCTGGATTACTAGTATCCACAGTACTGCTAGACCTTTCCAAAGCCTTTGATACCATCTCCCACAAGCACCTTCTCTTTTATCTCTCCAACCTTCATCTCTCCCCTGATACCCTTTTCTGGTTCTCCAGCTACCTATCTGACCGATCTCAAGCTGTCAGATGGAAGAAATCTACCTCATCCTCCTTGCCAACACCCACCGGTGTGTTCCCCAGGGGTCCATCCTCAGACCCATGCTTTTCAACATTTTCATTAACAACCTTCACTCAATCATCCCTGAAACGACAGTTATCCAGTATGCAGATGACTCTACCTTAGTCTATGCCACCTCCAACCTACCTGAACTCCTGACTAAAACTCAAACAGCTTTTTCCACTACCGAAAACTGGATGCACCAAAACCATCTCTCTCTCAACGCTAATAAATCCAAAATACTTCTCTTTCCTCCCTCCAGAAATTTCTCCTTTGACAAGAATGCTTTCAAAGTCCTTAGCCAAAGAAACTTTGCCATTGAAGTGGTCCCTTCTGCAAAATTCCTCGGCATTACCATAGACGAACACCTTAAATTTGATATTTACATCCAACAAAACATAAAGAAAACCCATCAAAAGCTAGGCATGCTCTATAGAAATAACCGCTTTCTCTCCAACTCCGCAAGGCAAACTATTGCTAATACCTACCTCCTACCCTCTCTATTATATGGAGCCCCTCTACTAACTAACCTGTCTTCTTCCAATACCTCTAAACTCGAAACTTGCTATAATAAAATCTCCAAATTCGCAACCAAATCGAAAACCTCTACTCGCCACTGCCTAACCCTACAATCTCTGAACTGGCTGGAACTCTCAAACCTCCTAGACTATTTCCAACTAACCACTGTGCACAAATTAATATTCTATCCAGATAAATGCCCAGCCTTAACAAACATCCTTTCCCCTTACATCCCAACCAGATCTCTGAGATCTGAACACCAAAATTTAATCGCTGTCCACAAACCCAAATGCCCTGCAGGCCAACTCCTTCTCTTTTTCACTGTAGGCAAAAAATGGAACACTCTCCCTCCTTCACTTAGGACTACACCTAGCTCTGAATCCTTCAAAATGCTCCTGCTTTCACCCTACATAACAATCTTAAGAATTTCCCGTTTGAGCTCTCCATACTCCTGCTCTTCTCTGCACTATTACCTCTTTTTCTATTCTCCTAATTAAACCTAAGTTAACATACTCAGACTAAACATCTTCTCTCTCTTGACTCCAAGTATTGTATATATTGTAAATATCAAGTAATTCACTGATGCTTATTGTCCAGTCAGTCTAAACTTACTGCCCTGAATGTTAATACCTACAAACTGCTACCTATGTCAAAATTGTATTTCATTGTCAATTTATTCACCTGTACCTGATTGCATATATGTATTTACCATTGCATTATGTAACTTTTGTATCCATATATGTATGTACTTACCATGCATTATGTAACCTTTGTAACCAAATTGCTTATTGGAGCTTTTCTCCCCTGGCCTCCACTGAAAGTGGGCACACCACTGGCCCAGTGGACTTCCCCGGTAATCAAACTGAAATAAATAAATAAATAATGACTGTCACAGTGAATACACTTGAACATCTGCATTTATGGTAAGTGTACACAACTGTACTTTCTCCCAGCAGAGTAGCATGAAAGCACTACTGAGCCTTCAGTCTGAATTTCTTCACCACCATAAGTAACAAGCTTCACATACTTTGCCAGATCAAGTCTCTTACCATTGCACACTCAAGCAAATGTTTCTGCTGACATAACATTGTACTTGGAACCTGTGTCAACTTTGAGCTCTGTGGGTTTCCCATTTACCCAAACAGTAGAAAATATTTCATTCTTTACCCATAAATCTACTGCATTGACTGTTTCATGAAGCACTGACACACCATCCACATCAACAAGTAGGGTCAAGGCTTACTAATTGATTAACTTGTTTCTTGAAATGTTCCCTTCTAATAAAAGAATGTGTGTCTTTTGATTTGCAAAACCTCTTGAAATCATTCCACTTATTGCATTTGTGGCATTGCTGACCAAAAGCTAAACATTTTTCCCTTTTAGATTTGTGGTTTCCCCCACAAGTATGACAGAGTTGGCAATGAAACAAGGTTGCGGCCCTTGCTTTTCAGTTTGCTGACTCACTCATGCTTCACTGAGACTGTGCGAACTCTGGAATTTGCTGGAATGCTCTAGGGTTTGCCAGTGGGTGCTGCAGGGGCTACAGTTGCTGCCATGTGCTTGGGCCTGTTTCTTTCAACCACATGCTGCATACTATAAGCATGAGCTCTTGCAGTTACTGGAAGTGTGCATCTCTCATTTGTAAGCATATTTGTGTGCTTTTCCCTAAGCTCATATATATGACGACGCTCAGTGGGCTTATTGAAAGTTAAATCATTGTCACAAGGCAAAATTTTTCTCACAGCATCATCTTAAATACCACACACGTCTGTCTTTCTATGAACTCATCCCTTAAATCTAGCCTTATTCCTCAAGTCAGTTATTTATGCTGCAAACGTTTCACCAGGCTTTTGATCCCTTGTATAAAATAAGTGCCTTTCCATTGTAACATTTGTCTTGGGGTTACATATTTCTCTGAATTTACGTTTTAAGCACTTGAGGTCCTCCCTTGGCTCAGCTGATAAAACAATATGACAGTTTTCCACCTCTCCTGTAGGTGCATACACAAATGAATGTTCCCTTTCATTGGCTTCTGACCCAGCTAAGTAGAATAAATACCTTTGTACAGTCATCTTTTTCAGAAAATGCAGCCTGTATGAATATATCGTACTCTTGCTCAAACACACTTCAGTTCTCCACAATATTGTCAAAACACAAGTGCACTGGGTTTTTGAAATCAGTCTGCCATGCCAACAAAGAATGCACAAGCACACTGAAAATATAGCCCTTTTAATTATGTGCGAACAAGCTCGTAGCTAGCGTGTAATAATATTCAAATGTACAGTAAACTCTTAGAAATACTGTACTTTGCGAAATATGCTCTGAAATTGGCTGTATGTTGTGAAGTAACTACTGTAATACTGCACAACAATGCAAACTCTTCATACACTTCTGATAACGCTGACATCTTTAATATGAAAAATATGTGCTTAGTGAAAATGCCGTCATTTCCTTTTATGTTATTCATTTTATGCAGTTTGGACTTTATTTCGAACATTTTTCGTAGTGATTCAAATATTTTTATCACTATTGGACAGATCTGTTTGAATATCGTTTAAAGTGTTCTGTATGTTTTGTTTCATATTTTGCAAATAAATTATTTAAGCAAAGTTTAACATCTGAAATTCGTTTCTGATCTGTTTTTTAAATTCTACATGCAGTAGGGATGATCCACTCCTGTATAGTCCTCTTATACCAACCGGGTGCCTCTTGGATTTAAATTGGAGAAACTGGAACTCTTTCTGACAACAAGTCATTTTGGCCATGCCTCTTCTGACACCATGTCACTCATCCCTCTCTGACATAGATGACAAGCAGGCAGGGTAGTTTGTTTAGATGCTTTATTACATAGAAACACATCAGGATGGATAGCATCATGAAATATAAACAAACTGATTAACAGACCGATTTTGCAACCATACATACATGCTTACATCTCAATAGCTTACTACAAAATGTCAGTCAGGCTCTCGCGTGCTCAGTATTTATACACTTGTGCGAGCCCTTAGATAGCTTCTTAAAGGTACGTACACACACATTGATCTACAGGCACCATCCAGAAAAATGAGCTTGGGATTCTGGTATGCAGACCAGATAAAAAATGTATGTACTTAGAGTAAAATTAACTCTGTATGATCAGGGACTATTCTAGTTAAGAAAAATAAAAGAGCACAGCGTTGCGAGTCCACAGTCTTGATTTAATATAAAAATAATAAAACAAACAAGTTAAGCGCTTTCGTCAATAAGGATGACTTCTTCAGAAGCTTCCTGCACCCCTTCTGCTAACCTGGTATAGAGGTTTGTGATGACTTTGTTAGTTTGCATGATATAAAAGAGGTTGGAGAGAGAGACCTCCAAGTTGAAAAAATATAGATTAAGAGTTGGAGTATTGTAGCCTGGAAGGTTTTATATGCTGAGCTGAGTTAATGAGGATGGCCCATTTCCTCTCCAGATCTGTTATTATGTTAAGTATTTAGCTATAGCTTGTCATCTGCTCTGTTTGGTTCTTTTTGCCTTATCAAATGCTGTAGTCCTTCACTTTCACACCAAAGAAATATATCTGTCTGGTAACCCAGTTTATAATCATTGGCTTTCATATTCTTCTTTTGAACATCAGAGGAAATAATGTAATGTATCTTCCCCTTAATTCATTCAGCAGATGTGATTACTGTAGACAGTTAATGCCTAAAGACTGACACCTTGTGCTAGTTCTCTTTCGGGTCTGAACCTAAGTTAAAAAGGCCCTTGAATGAGCTTTCTGAAAGTGCTGTAATGTTAAAAAGTTTTTAACTTGTACATTTATAGGTTCATAGGATGATACTAGGCTATTGGCCCGGAGGCTCTTATGAACCTAGCCAAGGATTTCATCCATGTTCCCACAAAGTCAGCACCTGTTTTTCATGTCCAGCAGGGACACAGGTGGGATCCCAGGGGGTATATTTTCTGTTTCCCATCCAGTCGTCCAGGTTCCTCTTAAAAAGAGGGTTAGTGAGGTACTCTGCTTAACATGGAGACAAAGTCTATTCCACAGATTGTGGAGATGTTCTTCATCTCACATTGCTGCAGTCCTTACACTTGGGTATAGCGCTGTCCTCGGTCGGCCCGAATACCAAAGTATATGGCTGACGTCGGTCATGGCGCATTAAACTGACGCCAGGACGTCAGGGTATAAATGCGCATGACCGACGTCATATCCTCAGTCTTTTTTGCCGCGTGGTCCGATGCAGAAGCAATTTTGCGAGTGCAGGTTGGCGTCCTGAGATTTTCCGAAACCGGAGTTTCAGACCGAATCCAAGTTGGCTAAGTACCCCGTTGGGGAATATTTTGGTTTTTTCTTGCCTCAGTATTTTACCGGATGTCAGAAAAAGTAAATAACTGTATTTCTTGTGGGAAACAGATACCTCACAGGGATTACCATAGCTTGTGTATACCTTGTTTAGGGCCTGAGCACGACGTTGTCGGGTGTCCCTCTTGTGCTAGATTTAACAAACGTACTATTAAGAGGAGATTAGACTGTGCCAGGTTAGTCTTCGGGAAGCGGTGCAATTACAACATGCCGTCGGATGCTCCGACGCCCGCTACTTCGAAGAAACGCAAGGACAAAACACCTAGGCCTAGGCTAGAAGAACCGTCCGTCCCGGACGTCGGTTCTTTAGAGGGCTCAGCCGAGCCAGAGACACAAACAGAAGTTTCTGTAGAGTCCCAGGGGGAGACCTTATTGTTGCAGGATGTGTCTTCGCAGGAGGTAGGCCAGGCTGACGGGGCTTCTCAGGTAGCTGTCCTCCCCTCTCTCCCTAAGGCGGTTAGGCCTTCCCCTACTGTTACAAAGGCTTCTTCCAAGGGCAGGCCAGGTTTAGCAGTTACAGGGGCCTCTCCCAGTACTTCAGGCCCTGTGTCCAAGAGGCATATGCTTAAGATGGCTGAAGATTTAATGACTATGATTAGGGGTTCTATGCCTCCTCCTGGCAAAAGGCCTAGGGTGGATCCTGAATTTGGGAATTTTGAACAGGATTCTGATGATTCGGAGTCTTCGGCTGAAGACTTGCAGGAGTTTGCTCATTATTCTGATTCTGACGTGGATGACTCCACTCCTTCTGCTTCCCCTCCTGAGGATTTTTCATTCTCAGAGACTCTCCATTCCATGAGGGAACATTTTAAATGGGAAGGTCAGGATTTCTCTGATTCCAGGAAAAGACTTAGGGAATTTTTGTTTTTACCCCAGCACAGGCCTTTAGCTATACCTCCTGTTCTTTCTGTGGTGGAAGATGTTTTTGCAGAGGCCTCTCTTAACCCTGATTCTTTACCTCCCGCTCCTGTTAAGCCGGACAGATACTATAGGGTACCTGAAGCTCACAAGTATCTTTTTAAAAGCCCTAGGGCAGATCCAGATACTGTTACTCAGGGACCTAAAGGGGTTAAGGCTTCTGTTGTTAAAAATCCAGTTCCGCAGGATAAAGAGGCAAGGGCTTTAGATAGATGGGGTAAGAAAGTTTATACCTCTTCAACTTTAGCCATGAGGGCTTTGAACTGTCAATTCCACATGCTCAGATATCAGATCTATCTTCTTTCACAGTTAAAGTCTAAGGTAGATACTCTGGCAGAAGGTATTGAATGTAAGGAGTTACAAGATCTGGTGCATGTGTCTGAACAGGTGGGTAAACATTCTTTGCAATGTGGTTTTGATGCTGTACAGGCCTCTTCCCGGGTTGCTGCCACTAGTACTGTCTTACGCAGGCACGCCTGGCTAAGGGATCAAAATTTAGCTGAGCATGTTAAGTCAAGGATCTTGGATGCCCCTTTACAATCTGATGTGTTGTTTGGTTCGCCTGTTGAAGAAGTTTTAAAGAAAATGGAAGACAAGGCTAAATCTATGCACACTGTTAAAGATTTTTTGCAGGTTCAGCCTCCAAAGTTTAGCAGAAATTGGCCAAGCAAGGCGTGGACATATCCTTCTTATGATTCCCAGTCTAGGGGTAGATCTAGGCGTGCTAGGGGCAAAGCTCAGGGTTCTTTTAGACCCAGGACAGGGGGCTCACCTGCACAGCCTTCAGGTGAGGGTAGGGGTCAGCCCTTTCGTAGACAGACCCAATGACCTACCTTTTCAACTGCCAGACCCTTCCCGTCTGACAGCACCTTTAGGAGGAAGACTGACACTTTTCAAGGAGAATTGGAGTTTAATTACCCAAGACAGATGGGTATTGGATATCATTCACCACGGTTACAGATTTTATTTCCACACCTTGCCACCATTCAAGGGCATGCCAGACATTCCTCCTCAGCACAAAATAGAAGCTCACAGACAAATTTCTCTATTATTACAGATAGGCGCCATACAACCGGTGCCTATGGCAGAAAGGGGCCTAGGATTTTACTCTCGACTATTCCTTGTACCAAAAAAGGGGAACACGTGGAGACCAATTCTGGATTTATCTATCCTCAACACCTTTCTGGACATTCCAAAATTCAAGATGCTGACATTACAACAGCTTTTACCTCTCCTGGGCAAAGATCACTGGATGGTAACTTTGGATCTCAAAGAGGCTTACCTTCATATTCCTATCACTCTAGGCTGCAGGAAGTATCTGCATTTTCGAGCTGGAAATTCACACTATCAATTCTCTGCATTACCCTTTGGCTTATCTACTGCACCCAGAGTATTCACAAAAGTTTTGGCTCCAGTGATAGCTTTCTTCAGATTGAGAGGAATACAGATCTATCCTTATTTGGACGATTGCCTGATTCTGGCTCAAGGCAAGGACGAGCTTCTACAGCATTTAAAATTTGTGATAGCAGTGCTAAGATGCCTGGGGTATTCTGTGAACGAAACAAAGTCCAGTCTAGTACCCTCTCAGGACATGTGCTTTCTGGGTGTGAGACTGAATACAGCAGCCCAGATGGCCTTCTTAACCCCGGACAAACAAAAGAATCTTTCCCTTTACTTCCAACAACTATCACATCAGTCCGGGCTGACTGCAAGGACAGTCCTTCAAGCCTTAGGGTTCATGGCATCTTGTATTCTGGTGCTTCCCAATGCCAAACTGCATATGAGGAAGCTACAATGGTATCTAAAGAATCTATGGACACAGCACTGCCAGGATCTGGACACTGTCATTCCAATAATACCTTGCATCCAGAAGGAATTCTTGTGGTGGGCTCAGCAATGTCACCTAAACAAGGGACTTTCTGTGACCCGGCCGGAGGCGAATCAGATTCTAACAACAGATGCCTCGGACAAAGCTTGGGGAGCTCATCTCAATGGAAAATGGATACAGGACAAGTGGCCTGCCAGACTACAACATCTACATATCAACCTAAAGGAGATGTTAGCAGTCCAGTTTGCATTAACAGCTTTCAAAGAATTACTTCTTCCAGGGCAGGTGTTGATTCTAACAGACAACACAACTGTCATGTGGTACATCAACAAGCAAGGGGGTACACATTCTTACCCTCTATGCAGACAAGCAATGATTTTGTGGGACACAGCCCTCAGTTTACAACTACATCTACAGGCAAGGTTTCTGCCAGGAGTACAGAACTCCTTAGCAGATGTGTTAAGCAGACAAATCATGGATCCCCACGAGTGGAAACTGGATCCGCATGTATTTCAACAATTAACAGTGTCATGGGGAACTCCAGACATAGATCTGTTCGCTTCTCCTCTAAACCATCAGCTGCCAAAGTTTTGCACAAAAAGGATACATCAGGCAGCTTGGAAAGTGGATGCTCTTTCTTTCAGTTGGAAAAATCTTCATGTATATGCCTTCCCACCTCTTCCTCTACTTCTAAAGGTACTGCTGAAGGTAAGACTGGACAAACCAAGAATGATCCTGATAGCTCCAGATTGGCCCCGACAGCATTGGTACCCACTTCTGAGAAATCTGATAAAGGAACCACCGTGGCCCTTGCCTTTGATTCCACATCTGTTGTCCCAAAAGGACGGTCATCTACTCAATGTCAAGCTTCACTCCCTTCATCTCACAGCATGGCATATCCTGTTTTAGCACACAGCAGGGCTCAGCTTCCTCAACAAGTTCTGAATGTGATTATGGAAGCTAGGAGACCTAGTACAAGGAAAGTGTATGCGGACAAGTGGAAGAGATTTTTGTTTTGGAGTGCAGCAAAGGATTTGGATGTTTCTGAGCCTAGTTTGAGTGTGGCTCTTCAATACCTTACTGAGTTATTGGACAAGGGTTTGTCCTTCTCTTCCATTAAGATTCATGCTGCAGCAATTTCAGCTCACTATGACTGCGATCCACCTTTATTTTCTCATTCCTTGTTCAAGCAGTTTCTCAGAGGGGCAAAGAACATAAGACCTCCACGAAGAGCTCCTACTCCTGCTTGGGACCTCAATTATGTGTTGGAAAAGCTCACTCTGCCACCTTTTGAACCCGCAGCTACGGCTGAGTTAAAATTTTTGTCATGGAAGACTGCCTTTTTGTTGGCCATTACCTCTGCAAGAAGGGTTTCTGAATTGCAGGCCCTTATGCCTGTTGAGCCTTTCCTGATTTTCCATAAGGATAGGGTATCTTTACGCACTAACCCTTCCTTTATGCCTAAGGTGGTTTCAAGTGTGTCTCTAAACCAAACTATTCATTTACCTACCTTTTATGCAAACCCCCAAAACAAGGGGGAAAAGATTTTGCACACTTTGGATGTGCACAGGCAGTTACGCTACTACTTAGATAGGACTAAGACTTTCAGGCAGTCTCAACAGTTGTTTGTTTCCTTTGCTTTAGGTACTCAGGGCAAGCCTGTGTCAAAACAAACTCTTTCTAAATGGATTGGGTTTTGCATTGCATTTTGCTATTCCCATCATGGCAAGCAGATTCCAACAGGGATTAGACCTCATTCCACTAGGGCTACTGCCACTTCTACAGCCTTTCTAAGGGGAGTGGCAACTAAGGACATTTTGGAGGCAGCTACTTGGAGTTCAGTACATACTTTCTCTAAGCACTACCACCTTCCTCTCTACTCTAAATCTAGGGCTGGTTTTGCCACTGCTATTTTACAGGGCATTTTGACAGCTCCTGCTTCTCTTTGATTTGCCATCCTCCCTTACCTCTGCTTTGGGAATCTACCCAAGTGTAAGGACTGCAGCAATGTGAGATGAAGAACATAGTACAGTTTTGTACCTACCATAAATGTAGATGTTCGAAGATCCACATTGCTGCAGTCCAATTTTCCCTCCCTCCTTACCCTCTGTGTTTGGGGGTGGTTGTGTTAGTACTTTATTATTTAATGGTTAGAAGTTGTACATAGTTTAGGGTGTAGGGGGGTTTAGTGTTTGGTGGTTTTTTGAATTTACCCTGCTTAGGGTCTTCTGACATCTGGGGCAAGAAAAGACTGAGGATATGACGTCGGTCATGCGCATTTATACCCTGACGTCCTGGCGTCAGTTTAATGCGCCATGACCGACGTCAGCCGTATACTTTGGTATTCGGGCCGACCGAGGACAGCGCTATACCCAAGTGTAAGGACTGCAGCAATGTGGATCTTCGAACATCTACATTTATGGTAGGTACAAAACTGTACTTTGTTGGGACACAAACCTGTCCCGCCAACAAGTTCTATTAATGTCACTGACCAGGTTGAGGCCTTGCGTGCAAGCTGCATGAGAGTTTGACTTACTGATATGCAGCAACTCCATCAAGGCTGAGTCTGAGACGGCCTTGTATGCCAGACACAAGTTATCTCTGAGCAGTCTGTACGAGACTGAGTAGAGGGACAGGGCTTTTAGCCTATCTGTATAGGATAGGTGATTTGAGACCCTGGGTTTTCCTGGTCAGGAACATCTGTGGTCTTTCCAACTGCTGCATGTGCTTGACAAGGTATATGCCGAAGTGGGCATTGTACTCATCAATGGGTCTGATAAGGGAGGAGTACAGGAATGTTATGACCTCATCATTCCTGGATGAAATACCCTTAGTTATGAGGTGGGCCATGTGGAAAGCCTTCTGTACAATGGAGGCAACATGGTGGTCAAAAGTCAGGTTGCTATTAAAAGGGTAATAGCAATACTGTGGGTAGCCATTTAAAACGGAGTAGCACTTTTATTCCGATTAGTGACCCTGTTATTAGTGTTTTCAATAGTATTTGTGAAAAGGAGATTCGTAATATTTATGAAAAAAAATAACTTTGTGAAAGTATATAATTTGACATCTGAGGAGACTCGAGCATTGAATTCCCTACGAAATAACACTCAGATTATTAAGTAAGCTGATAAAGGGGGTGCCATTGTGATAATGGATGTGGAGCAGTACCTACTATCTGTGGCCGAGCTATTATCAGATGAACAGACCTTTAAACCTATTAATGCTAGAGAAATAGATGTTATGATTAGCAAGATCAATATGTTTGTATAAGATTTGCAGGTGATGGGAGACATAAATATTGATATCTTCCATTTTCTAAGTGTACCATGCCCAACTGTCCGTGTACTTTATGGACTACCTAAAATCCACAAATCCCAGGAAAAAATCCCTATGAGACCAATAGTATCATGGAGGGGATGGATGACTGAACCCATATCAGTATACTTACAGGATGTTTTGAAGGATTATTTGAAGTATGTACTGCATATTTGGTACAACAACTGTGCCCATGACCGACTGATTTGGTGACATTGGATATAAAGTCCCTTTTTACTGTGATTCCGAGTGGTTATGGAATTGAGTGTATTAGGGAGACTTTACAGGACATACTCCTGCTAGAAATATTGAAACTATATGTGAAGTTCTAGATCTGGTTCTGGAGAATAATATTTGTTTAACAAGCAGGCTTATCACATAGGCTCATAGGTAGGTACTAGGCTATTTGCCCAAGGGCATTTGTAAACCTAGCCAGAGTGTGTCGGCTTTCGCCACCCCATTGATTAATTAACTGATCCTCTGTCAAGTAGAGCCAATGACGTGATCCCAGGGGTGTATTTTCTGTTACCCATTCACTCGTCAAGGTTTCTCTTGAAGAGTGTTAGTGAGGGGCTCTGCCTAATGTAGTTTTAGCTCACTAGAGCGCCACCAGGTATCTGGAACGGCTGTGGGCACTGGTGTTGCAAACACATATGTGAAGCTATCATTGGGTAAATGGGAAAAGCTTTATATGGAGATGCCAATATGCATGCATCCAAGATATCGTTCTACAAATGTTTTTTGGACGATATATATTTTTTTGGCTTGGTATGGTGCAGAATTGCATAGATTTTATGAATATCCAAATGGTACTCTAGAATTTCTTAAATTTGAAATGTCTTTTTCTGAGGAATCGTTGAATTTTTTGGATGTCAAATTACAGATAGCAGGGTCTGGTATAGCATATATAAAAAAGATGTACAGGTTAACAAATATCTACATAAGAAAAATATGCATGCGAAAAGGACCTTTAAGAGTGTTCTGAAAAGTCGGTACCTGTGGGCTAGTAGGTTAAATACTCGAGGTCTGTCATGTTCAGATGCAGGAAATAACCAATAACTTTCTTGAAAAAGGTTATGGTTTTGATGAGATAGATGTTCTAGAGTTAAGGAACTCTAAGGCCAGACCTTATTTCTCTACTCAGTTTGATAGTCCCTCCGATGAACTAGGTGTAACTTCCTCTCAACCTTTAAGGTATCTTATGACCTATAGTAGAGGTAGTAAAACAGTGGAGAATGTCATTAGCAGGAATTGGGATATCCTGAAGGCTATTCCGGGGCATGAGAACCGGCTTCCTGATAGACCTAGGTTTACCTGTTGTAACTGTAGTAACCTGAAGAAGCTACTATGCTATAAAGATTTTTCTTTAAATAATAACACTACACCTGTCAATTTTTCTTTAAATAATAACACTACACCTGTCTTTAATAAAAAGTACCCATGCTATAATTGTTCTTGTTAAAATACAAACCAGTCCACTGAATTTGTGCATCCTGTTAATGGTAAAAAGTTTTCGTTTTGCTGTAGTGCAACATGTAATACACCATGTATTATATATCTTGCTACATGTAACATATGCTTGGGTTTCTGTGTCAGGAAATCGACTAGAAGACTTAGACAGGTTAATAGAGCATAGGTCTGAGATTCAGAGAGGAATATTAACTAACTCTTTAGCTAAGCATATTAGTGAAACGATGATACACATCACGTTAGCTTTAGAGTGTTACATGTAGTACACCCACATGTGAGACGGGGGGGGGGACTTAACAAATAATGTTGATATGAAAGAATATGAGTGGATTATTCGTCTGGAAGCAGACAAGCACCCAGGTCTTAATAAAGTCACTTTGAAACCTGTTTTGAAGTTCAAACAACAAAAAATAAAGAAAAAGTGACTATGTATTATATATTTTTTGATTGCTACTATGCTTTTAAAAGTTTAATTGCTCTTGCTGTTAGGTTGCTGTGTCATGTGGTGTGTTGTTATTTAAAAATGCTGTTTTTATGGCTGTTTTATGTAAGACACTGAAGAAGGATAGTTTGTATCTGAAAGCTTTGTCGTTTTATTAAAAAGTGTTTGACGGTGTGGAGTATTACTTTCTTTCTCCTTCATGCTATCAATCTGGGTGCCCAAGTCCCTCACGACTGATTGTGTGCTTAGTACATTGTTATTAATTTGACAATTAGTGGGGACACCATTTTCCCCAAAGGGGATAATGATGCATTTCTTGGCATTCAGCTCGAGGCCATGCTTCTGGCACCAGTCATTAAGGCCTTATTGGAGGCTGTTCACATCACTAGGGGAATTTATGACAGTGCCCAACTTGCAGTCATCTGCAAACTTGGTCAGCCACAGACCACCGGTTTTGGCTTGCACCTCAGAAAAGTGTATCCCAAACAGTAGAGGCCCCAAGACCGATCCTTGGGGTACGCCACTTGTTACGAGTCTACTACTAGAGGTGGCTTTCCCTATTTTGACTCAGAGGGTTCTATCAGTGAGCCAGTTAGCTAGGCATCTGGTAACATATGGGTTGATGCCTAGCTGGAAGAGCTTTTATCTATTATGCCCGAGTGGGGAATAGTGTCGAAGGCTTTGGCTAGGTGAAGGTAGGCGGTGTGCATGGTCTTGCCCTCATTCATGGCTTTGGTAAGAAGGCGACCAAATTTTAATAGGCAAGGTCTCCCTTTGATAAAACCAAATTGTGTGGGATCAAGCGTTTGGAGGTTGCCAGTGTCCTTGTTTAGAAGATGCATGATAATGCATTCCATGGCTTTGCAGATCAGACTAGTTAGGCTGATGGGCCTATAATTGCCTGGGTCGGTGGACGCTCCAACTTTGTGCTGAGGGATGACTATGGCTGTCCTCCATTTTGCTGGGATGAAGTCTACGGACAGGCTTTAATTGAATAGGGTGCCTAGTGGTGCTGAAAGCTTTTGCCTGAGTTCATGTAGAACACAGCCAGGGATGTTATCAGGTCCCATGGAGGCTGTATTTTTTGCCTTTGAGAGGGCGTTAATAACCGGGTAAGCCCACTGGACACATACAACACTTTTTTCAGGGTAACCCAGGAGCATCTTTTGCTCATGTAACTTGCTCAATGTTTCTACAGTAGGCATTTGACAGTGGAAGAAACAGAGTGCTATACCTGTTTAACTACCTTCTACTCTTATGGATCTTATGAACATTTTTGGAGAAATGAGCTTTTAGCAGGAATCTGATACCCGATGATAAGGATGTACCAGGGAAACGTAGAAGAGAGAATTTAACAAAATAAGGTAGATTTTTGAAGAGTAATATAAGAATATTTGGTATGGAAGGAATTAGTTTAGTAGCTGGAACTAGGGCAAAATTTGCATGATTCCCAAAGGTACAGTAATTGGGCTGGCCTGGATAGAAATTATTTTATAGGAGCATGTTTTAATTGAAAACTTGACAGACAACCAATAACTATATCAGATCATGCAGAAGTAAAAACTTAGATGAAGATACAGGGTATTGATGGAAAAATAAGCTAGTGATGCTTTGTCTGTTTAAAAACAGACGGATTTTAAGGAATGTTTAGTGGATGCGATTTGAGGGTTATTAGGGAAGACAGTACCTTGGGAAGGATAGCTAGTCAGTAGGATAAAATGAAAATGGAGTTTAAAAGCATGATGGAAATGAGAGAATTGGGAAAGAAGCAATAGAGTGGTTGACAAAGATGAAAGTTTTGTAGAAGGCAACTCTCAGAATGAACAGGGGTGGCTGTATTCCCCAACTATGGTAAAGACCTTTAAAATTTGGCTTCGTAAATACCCATTTTAATTTTTAAACCGTAATTATAAAATGTTTTTGTGTATTAGCTAAAAGAATAGCAAATGTGATCATAGTAGGTATGGATCAGAATGTTTTGTGGGGGATGCAATCGTTTGACTGCTTCCCAATGGATCAACAATATTCTATTAATGCAGAGTGTTAACCACTGTTATTGTTAGCACAGTGAAGGCATTTGATAGTCGGATGTGATTTTATGAGTATGGCAGTGGTAGCATTTGTGTTCCTGATTGAATGATAGGGTTAGTAAGAAGCATGTCTGCAAATATACTCATGGATTGACTGGCATGGCCCTCCTAGAGAAAGGAGGTATGGCCTGAGGAAGGGTACTGGTAAAACATTAATGATCAGTAGACTGTCTTTATGGTATATAGGAATCTGTAATATATGAAGGGTTGTAAGCAAGAATTAAAGCTGGGAGGGCTCCTCTCTGAGAAGCTGCATTTGAGCAGATGAACCAGTAAGAGGCACTCTCTGCCCCCACTGTTTGTTTTACATTTAGAGCTTTTGGAGAAAGAAAATAAGAGATTCGCAAATTCAAGGATATAACTGGTAGAGTAATCGGGAAAAGTTAGCTGTATTTGCAGGTATTATTTTGTACTTGATAACTGCAAAAAAAAGAAATTTCAGTGTTTTTGAACATTTTTTATGACGGCTTCAAGTTTTTATTTTTTTTATAGGTGTGTACTAGGCTAATGGCCCTGAAGCCTTTATAAGCCTAGCCCATAGAAGTGCCCTTGCATTGTGCCACCTGACATTAGTTCCCAATGCCTCTATCAGGTAGAGTCACTGGAGTAATCCCCAGGTTGAACTTTCTTTTTCCCATTCACTCATCAAGATCTCTCTTAAAGAGGGCCAATGAGGTGGCCTGTTTGACATGTATGGGAAGCCTATTCCAGAACATGGGCAGTCTCTGGTTATGAACCTGTCCCTCCAGCATGTTCTGTTGATTGCTTAATGAGGGTGAGGTCTCTGGAGCATGTGGTGTGGCGAGATTGGGATTTCTTTAGATGAAGCATTCCTAACACAGCTGGGTCAGACATGGCTTTGTAAGTCAAGCAGAGATCGCCTCTTAGTAGACAATATGAGACAGATGATTGCTGGAGTTTTTTGAGTCTGTCTGTGTAGGACATGTGTTTAAGGCATAGGATCCTCTTCGTGAGGTACTTTTGTGGCCTTTCCAGCTGTTGCATATGTCTAGTGAGGTACATGTCAAATGGGGCATTATACTGTGATTGGCCCGATGAGGAAAGAGTAGAGAGAGATGATGACCTCTTTCTTCCTGGATGCAAAACCCTTGATAATGAGATGTGCCACATAGAAGGACTTTCTGACCACAGTGGCAGTGTGATGGTCGAAGGAGAGGTTGCTGTCAACCTGTGTCCCCAGATCTCTTATAATGCTTTCAGTGTTCAGTGGGCTCCCATCGATGTGGTAATTAGTGGGAACTGAGTTTTTCCCAGAGGGGATGACGACGCATTTTTTGGTATTAAGCTTAAGACCATGGTTTCGACACCAGTCAGTGGTCTCAGTGAGGCCATTCTGTACGATGTCTACATCACTTGGGGAGTTAGTAGTGACTCCCAGCTTGCAGTCCGCGAACTTGGGCAGAGGGAGTCCCTCCATGTTGGCCCTGGGCTTCTCAGAAGTAGATGCCAAACAGGAGAGGACCCAGGACTAATCCCTGTGGGACTCCACTCGTGACTGGTTGGCAGTCTGACTTGGAGTCCGCTGCTTTCACACTGTGGGTTCTGTCTATGAGCTAATTTGCAACCCACCTAGTGATATAGGGGGTTGATGCCTAGTTTGGTGAGTTTATCAATAATTCCAGAGTGGGGAATGGTATCAAAGGCCTTGGCCAGATTGAGGTAGGCTGAATGAACTGCCTTGCCCTCATCCACAGCTCTGGTAACTAACTCAGAGAAGTCAACCAGGTTGAGCAGACATGATCTACCTTTCACAAAACCAAATTGCGTGGGATCTAGAGTTTGGAGCTTCCCTATATCCTTGTTAATTAGGTCCATGATGATGTACTCCATAGCCTTACATATCATACTTGTCAGTCTAATGGGGTGAAAATTCCCAGGGTCTGTAGTCGCTCCTCCCTTTATGGAGAGGGATGACTATAGTAGTGCATCGTTCAGTAGGGACAAAGCCTGAGGTGAGGCTTTGATTGAACAGAGCACACAGATGTGGTGCCAATTCACTTTGTAGTTCATGTAGAACATATTCAGGGATACTGTCGGGTCCCATGGAAGCTGCATTCTTGGCCTTGGACAATGCAGCTTTACGCTGTGCTGCAGTAATGCTGGGTGCCCGGCATTCCTCCAGTGTTGTGATTGGCCCTTTGGAGGGGGGGGGGTGAGAGGGGTAAAGTTGGCACTGAATCTGTCGGCTTAGTATAGTAGGTACCATTGTGCAGTAACTCGAAGCAAACCTGGGTATTGCCATGGAGATTCTTGATATAACTATAAAAGGCTTTGTGGTTGGTTTTGGTGTCTGCCGCAATTCTGCCTTCATAGCTGGCGTTAGAGGTTTTGATGAGGGATCTCAACTTTTTGTTGAGGCTAATAAGGGAGTTTTTCCAGTCTTGGGACTTCACCTTTTTCTGCAACAGTTTCTTCCTTCTGTTGTAGTGTTTATTAATGGCAGGGGACCACCAGATTGGCTTCCTTTTTTGGAGGAGAGTGTCTTGGTTCTCTTGGGTATGGTTAGTTCCATGCATTTATGTATGTGTTCGCACAGTGCATTGGTGTATGATTCAGCAGTCATGCATCTAGTTTCCATTGACATGAGTGCCGTGAAGTTAGCCACCTCAATTTTTAGGAGCCCAAAGTCAGCTTTGGAGAAGTTTTTTTATGGTGGTTACCTTTGCGATGGATGTGCGTGAGATCTGGATTTCCATGGTGATTAGTTTGTGGTCAGATCCATCTAGGGAGGAATTGACTATTGGTGTAGAGCAGCGGTTGCTTATGTTTGTAATAACCAGGTCAAAGATGTTGCTTCCTCTAGTGGGGTTAAGAATGAGCTAGTCCAGGGCATTGGAATTGATGAATTCCAGGAAGTGTTGGGCCAGTGTATTGGTGCATGAGTAGTTTTCCCAGTTGATGGAGGGGTAGTTGAAGTCACCTAATGTGAGTGTGTTGAGTTGGACCCTAATAGTTTCCAGGGTGCTTAGGAACATGGAGTGAGAGTCTTGGTATATGCTTGGGGACGTATAGCAGGCTACGACCTGAATCACCATCTTACCCAGTGTTGGTTGTACTTGAAGCATCTCAGATGTGTTATGCTGGGCTACTAGTCTGGAGGTGTGCATATCCTTTATGAATATGGAGACACCACTGCCTTTGGAGCTTCGGTCTATGTTCTGGGGCTGAAAGGTGTGGAATAAGTTATAGGTTGGTTGCTTTCTGCTGCTTTAAACCAGGTCTCTGTTACAGCACAAATGTCGATGTACTCCATTTTGAGGAGTGCTTCGAGCAAGTGCATCTTGAGATTTAGATTTCTAGCGTTGAGCAATATGACCCTCAGATTACATTTATTTATACCTGTTATGGTGGTAATTTGGTCTTTGGAACACCGCCTAGAAAAGCCACTATAGGGGTGGCAACAGTCTTAGCCAGTATCCAGAAACCCAGGTGTGACAGATGCAGGCCATCTCTGGCAAAGCATCGAGGTCTGTTAGTTATGTCATCCCAAGCAGACAGATATTGGATCCCCTTAGAATGACACCAGAAACTTAGCCAATTGTTGAAGTCAGTCATTTTCTGCTTGTATTGCAGTATTATTCTGAGCGACAGTAGGATGATGCTCAGGGCTAGGATCATACCTGCCTGGGCCACATAATCCGAAAGCTCCTGCATGTCTCTCTCCATGTCGTCCATGGAGGTGCATCTCTGGTCATTCACACCCACATGGACAGTGACCAAGTCATACTTGTACTTGTGGAGTGACCTGAATTATGTTGGATTCCGGCACCTGATATACAGCAGACTGTTACCTTCTCCTTATTCAACCTAGTGAGTGGCACATCAGTGTGCCTCACTATCTGGTCACCTATGATTAGTGTATTGGGTAAGCTGTTTTGCCTTAGGGGCTTAGGTTGAGGGGCACACTGTGTAGGTGAGCTATGTGTCTTGTGGTTTGTGCTGTGTGGTGGTGGTCGAGTGAGTTTCTGCCTTTGAGGTCTTTGCTGTTTGGGTAGCTTTCTTATTGAGAGCCTTTGCAAAGATGGGTGTAGGGTTTGTGTTTTTATCTGAGAGCTGTGAGGGTGGGTGATGTGGTGTGGTACAGGTGTTGACCTTCTCCTCTTGCCCAGCTATTCCGGTCTTGGCTTGAGAGTGCATGGCTTGTTTGGATATACAAGTGCATCTCTCACAAGTCTGAGTGTTGGGAGGTAAGAGGAGAGGGTTGTCTGTGTACATGAGGCAGTTGCCACACTGCCTGAGAATGCCCAAGTTCACCAGGTTAATAGGAGAAAGCACAGGGAACGAACCTTTAGACATGCCTGGAGGGATGGTCATTACTACCAAGTACTGGAGCCATTTCCTTATATATTCCTTTTACGGGAAAAATGTCACTCAAGGTGTCTGACTGTATAGAGCACTGCCAAACACTTGAGGGGAAAGTAATACGTAGACCCTGAAAATTTAAGGATAGGTAATTAGGCAGATATTCTGAAATTAGAAAGAAATCAAGCAGTACTTATTGAAAAATAAAGAATTAGCTTGTCAAGAGTGATGAAAAGATGGGAGTTGCATGAATGGCTACTGCCTGGTTACTACTAATGCTGGTCTCTGCACAGCTTCACTCTGTTGGGATACAATACTCCTTTGCTTCTTCTCTCGCCAGAAGCAAAATGTTAGCCCCAATCCCAAGAAGACGAGCAGGCGACTGCCTGTTTGGTGATCCACAGTCTTGTCCCAGATGATGCAAGGGTCTGCAGGCTTGTAGCCTTTTTCTGGTAGATGCCTCAAATAGCAACCAGACCAGTCAGGTACATTAGGCACAGACACTCTCACTTTCCAAACAGAAAGAGTCAGAAATAAATGCACTCTGCTCCTACTCTCACCATGATCAGAATATAAGCACAGATTCCAAGCTGTCACCTATAAAGTAGTTATTAGGCTTTCTGGTGATCAGCAGTCTCCAGGAAATAATGTAACTGCACTCCTTCTCTCACTAGGAGAAAACAGAAGCACTAATCCCAAGATGACTACTGAGAGGCAGAATGTGGGCTCTCCAGTAACTGGTGGTCTTGCAATAGATGCTTAAAGGTAAGATGAAAAAATGTTTTATCCTAAACACTGCAGTGTGCATTAGATGTGAAAGTAGGTAACTTAAGTTTTACCTGTCTAAAAGTTAAGTTTTAGTGGAGAGTCACAATTTTTAAAACCACAAGATAGAGTGAAAGGGGGTGGTCACTTTTGTATTCTGGTACTATGAAATACAGTAGTATGGCCAATAAATTTAAATAGTTGAAGGGAAGTGATTTCACAAAATGATAATCTTGTGCTTACTCGCACCAGCCAAGTAAAGCAGAGAGGAAATGAGATGTATGGCCAAATTAACAAAAGGGTTAGGCAACTAGAAAGACAGTGGTGTTTAAGAACACAACAGTAACTGGGTGGGAAAAATTTTGTCTGACTCAGAAGAGACAGCACTATGGTCTCTTTTCAAGTTTTAATATGCAGTTAAAAGCAGAATACAAGTAAAACACCACAGTATACAAAATAGAAAAAAGGAAGTAAAGTAATACAAAGTACAACAAATAAAAAGCAAACTAACCATCTGATGTTGTTAATCTTCATTCAGTCATCACTGATGGGATGTCTGTTCCATCCTCGGAACTGAACTGGCCTTGTACCAAGCTCGCGGCAGCCAAAAACTCTTGAGCTAAGTTTTTACCCGTAGTACCCTTCTCCCTGATACCTCAGATCTTGTTTGCTGCATAGCCGAGTTCAAGCCAGCTCTCAGCTAAGTTGACAATTTTTAATACTTTGTAGAGTGTGATAGGACTTTTTTCTGGTGATCTTCAAAAAATTTGATCTATCTTTGTCCATTGCTAACTTTTACTCTCTTTCTTAATTACCGTCTGGTAATCTTAGTACCATTGGTGATATGGCCTTTCTCCTTACCCTGTGGTAGCTCTTCAGTACCATATTCCTTTCCCTTGTAAAAAAAAAAAAAAAAAAAACAAAACTAAAAACTTAGAAGAGCTTTATCTTTACTATCTTTCTAACTCCTCCTTTTTCTTTGTTTACTGTGCATGTCAGATATGGATGACAAGAAAAGTACATCAGGCTTCAAACAATGTCTAAAATGCAAGTAGAAAAAATGCTTAACTGTGACTTGTATGATGCTTGGGTGTGCCCCATCTTTCGCTGTAGCCCTCTTGTTCGATTTGTAAAGGTTTTAGTGCTCGTACACTGAACGCAAAAACAAATTGATCCTGAAGGGCCTTCTTAAGATGCTCTTTCTGCGTTGGAAGGTTCTTCCCCTCGTAAGAAGGAAAGGACAAGACCACATTCTCTACCTTCTTAACTTTCTGGTGATTTGGTCAAGCCTTCAAAGTCTAAAATACCTCAAGTGTCTTCAGACCAGAGGCCAGCCTCTTCGACACCGACCTCAGTTCCGTCAACTACATTGATGTCGGCGCCTGTCTACGGCACCGTCTCTTCCCAAATTGCAAGTTGCATCATCCTCCTCGGTACAGTGTCACCTCAGCACCAAGCATGTTTTCGGTACCCATGGTAACGACCCCTCTGGTATCTCAGCCTCCAGTAACTACTTCCACACCAGTTTTGGTGCCAAGCACATTTACTGCACCGAGTATGTCTGCGGTACCCTTGTCTGTAATAGACAATGTTCTTCATGTTTCACTGTTTCAGTCATCACATTTGGGTTATCTGCTTGCAATAGCTCTCAGTCGGCCTGCGTCATTTTTTTTTTTATCAAAGTCTTCGGTCCTGCGTCGGTTGCCGTCTCGTCTTCCGTGATGTCCGGTAGTCAGAGGTATAAAGCATGCAGCCAACACCATTACATCAGTCTTTCTTGCTGTGCAGTGCCCGAAGCAGAAGCAGTTTGCAAGTGTCAGTCAGCAGACTCCTGAAATTTTCGTTTTCGAGTTTCAGAACCGAAGTCTTCAACTAAAGCCAAGTACTCTGTTGGGGAAATTTTTTCTTGCTCTAAAACGATATCAGTAAAAGTCAGTAATTGTATTTCTTGTGGAAAGCAAATACCTCATAAGGAGTTTCATTCGTACTGTATTCCTTGCCTAGGCCCTGACCACGATGTACCTCGCTGTCTGTTTTGTGCCTTATTTAAACTACGAAATATTCGTCGTCAGTACATTTTCGCTTCTAAATATTCAGTTATCCAGATATGTCTTCGGTAAGCCACCCGACTACCGATATTCCAAAAAAATGCAAAGATAAAGACAGAGACAGGCCGCCTAGGTCCAAAGCTGCCAACAGCGCTTCTCCTAAGCTTGTCGCCAGTTCACCGGTACTCAGTGAGGCACTTTCGCAGCCCCTGATACCCGGTACTTCAGATTCGCAGGCCTCTACTGAGACCCATTCGGAGTCCGGTATGCTGCGAGATACTTCAGCTGTGGAACCTGCGGATGTCTCTACCTTGGATGGGTCCGGAGCTGATGTCTCTACCTTGGATGGGTCCGGAGCTGCTGTGCAGGCACCGGCTTCTGAGGGTGTATTCAGGCCTACTGACTTGCATATTAAACTGACACCATCTTCTTCTTCTAGGCCTAAAACTCGAACCATACCTAGGAAACCGACGCCCAGACCGCATGGTCAGGCCTCTATGCCTAAAAAACAAATAAGTATGCTGAAGACCTTATTACTTTAATCAGGGGAAGCCAACCTTCCCCCTCTAAGAGACCTAGGACTGAATTTGCGTATGATTCTTCTGACCATGATTCTGAAATTTCTGTCTCCTCTGATGACCAGGATTTACCTTTATCTACCTATGAGGATTCTTATGAAGAGGTCTCTATTCCCTCTGCTTCACCCCCAGAGGATTTTTCTTTTGGTGAAACCTTGCGTACTCTGAGGGAACATTTTTACTGGGAAAGCCAGGATTACTCTGATTCTAAAAAGAGGCTTAGAGATTTCTTACTCCTGCCCCAACACAGGCCTTTAACTATCCCTCCTGTGCTGGACATTGTTGACTATGCCTTTTTTGGAATCTAGCTTGGCCCCTGACTCTCTATTTCCTGCTCCCAGAAAACCTGATAGATATTACAGGGTTCCTGATTCTCATAAGTTCCTTTTTAAAAATCCAACCAAAAACAAAACAAGAAAGCAGACCAGGACAGTGAAGTTTCACTAAAAATCACCACTTTTATTTAAACGCTACTAATTCCACACATTTTCGTCTACGAAGTAGACTTCATCAGAAATGCACCCAATACAATGAGTCTTGTCTTTTATACACATAACTTTAAAAGTGCCTATCACAAACCCATTCAATTAATCAATTACAGCCTTAAAGAGAGATATAAACCCTTAATAGTTACGTAAATAAATCATCCAAAAACTAGAACAGAGACTGAATCCTGTCCACTTTATAATTTGGCTATAAAAATACAAACACTCAAATATATTAAATAATCTAATTAAAAACATTACTAATTTAAAAACTTCATGGTAAGTCGTTCCAAAAATTGAAATCACATTTATAGGAATATACAAACACATTAAAAAGTGTGTATTAAAAAAAAATCAATCTAATAGCACCACCTACTGGCCAAAGAATATCTTCCAAAAAAATAACTGGCATGTAGACTAGGTAAAATAAAAAACATATAAGTATAATAAAACAGCAACGTTAGAATTCAAATCAAAGTTTGGCAGCCCTTAATTTTAAAAGTAGGGCAATATTAATATGTTCATTTAATCCGGGGTACCTTGCTGTATCTAGGGTAACCTGCCAGTCAAGTTCCCTATATTCCAACAGGTTTTCCCAATGCCCTCCCCTTTGGTCCACCTGTACTTATTCAAGAATAAAAAAATTGAACTTAGCCTATTGGCAACCCACGGTATGTTTAAATAAGGCATTTTTGTCATTTTTTGTCTTGATTTCGTAAGTATGTTTGTAAATGCACCTTCTAATCTTTCGCTCCATCTTGCCAACATAAAATGCATCACAGATGGAGCACCTGGCCAGGTATACCACCCTCACTATGACAATTAAAATGGGACTGACCACTAATCTTCCTATCTCTGCTAGATATGTAGACCCATTCCCACAATGGTATGTTCCTTTACATTTGCCGTTAACATTCGCAAGTCTTCCATGATCTTCAAGGAGATTTTTTAAATTTCTCCCCTTTTTAAAAATAAATTTCAGGGGCAAGCTCCTATCAAATGGCAAGTCAGTAAGCATCCAAAAAATTATTCCATTCCGTTCTAACTATGTAATTGCAGTGCAAAACATCAGTATTATATTCAGTAATAAAGGCCCAACTATTCTCAACCCTGTTTGTAGTTCCCTTTACACCCTGTTCATAGTTGTCACCAAATGTCCGACCTAAGTCTGGGCAAAATGTTGTGCCTCTATTAAAACTAACGCCATCTCTAATATCCCATAGGAAATCTTCAGGGTACCCCCTTTCTCTGAAAAGGCTATCCAAAAAATCACATTCCAATTCAAAATCTGACATCAGAGGATGTCAGCCTACTGGCTCGGATATATTGCCCCTTACCAAACTCTTTTTCTGAAAAATAGGATGGAAACTATTGAAGTGTAAAAAAGAATTGGAATATGTATTTTTTCAAAATATTCTTGATTTTATGTTCCCATTTTCTGTTTTATCAATTAATACATCTAGAAACTGTAAGGTATTCTTAGAAATATTACTGGTAAATTGCCATAAAGTTTATAAATTGGTAATGTTTTTAATTAGATTATTTAATAGATTTGAATGTTTGTATTTTTGCAGTTAAATTATAAAGTGGATAGGATTTAGTCTGTTCTAATGTTTGGATGATTTATTTATGTAAATATTAAGGGTTTATATCTCTGTTTAAGGCTGTAATTGATTAATTGAAGGGGGTTTGTGATAGGCACTTTTAAACTTACGTGTATAAAAGACAAGAGTCATTGCATTGGGTGCATTTCTGATGGTCTAGTTCGTAGATGAAAACGTGTGGAATCTGTAGCCTTTAAATAAAAGTGGTGATTTTTAGTGAAACTTCACTGTCCTGATCTGCATTCTTGTTTTATTTAGCTTTTGGTTGGATTACTAGTGATTTTGGCGAAACATCTCTTGTTGTTTTGACTTATTGGTGTTCCTTTTTAAAAATCCTATTGCGGACCCTGAGACCATTTCACAGGGACCCAAGGGCATTAAGGCTACTACTGCCAAAAGTCTTACCCCCTCTGATACAGATTCCAGGGCCCTGGATAGATGGGGTAAGAAGGTATACACCTCTGCATCCTTGGCCATCAGGGCCTTAAATTGCCAGTGTTAACAGTATCAGCAGCATATTATTGGATTGCTTAAACAGAAAATTATGTTGATTCCTGATTGTGCTGAAAATAAGGATTCACAGAATTTAATGCATTCTGCTGAACAGGTTGGAAAACATACTTTGCAATGTGGTTTTGATTCACTAGAGGCATCTTGCAGGGCTGCTGTCACTGGGTCTGTACTTAGAAGGCATGCTTGACTTAAGGAGCAGTCTCTGCCAGATCATGTTAAAACTAAATTGCTGGATGCTCCCTTAAATCAGGACCACCTGTTTGGCGACAAAGCAGAAGAATTTCTTAAAAAGATGGAGGAAAAGGCTAAATCTATGCAAACCGTTAAAGATTTCTTACAAGTGCAGCCTCCTAGATTTAGTAGGCATTGTCTCTCAAAAACAATTGGTCCTTTCCCGCCCCTTCCAGGCCTTCTCAGTTCAAACCCAGAGCCAGCAGAACACCCAGGCTTCAGTCCCAGGGTACACACTCGACTAAGCAGTGGGGGGCTCCCTCTTCCAAATCAGGGAGTAGTAAGACTCTCGCCTATGGTAAGCTGTCTCAATGACTTAACTTTAAAACTTCCAGGCACTTCTCAAGTGACTGCTCCTTTAGGGGGAAAGATTGGTCTGCACAAAAAAAATGGGAACTCATTACCCAGGACAAATGGGTTTTAAAACATAGTTTCCTAAGAATACAGATTTCACTTCCACATGCTACCAACCCCAAACAGTTGGCCAGATCTACCCCCACATCAGTGGGCAGAAGCTCAAAAACACGTACTTTCTCTCTGAAGATGAAAGGCTATTCAGACTGTACCAGAAGAGGAAAAGGGACAAGGTTTCTACTCTAGACTTTTCCTGGTACCCAGAAAAGGCAGCTCATGGCGTCCTATCCTGGACCTGTCTGTCCTAAACTCCTTTTTGGTGATTCCAAAATTCAAGATGCTAACTCTTCACCAGTTGCTCCCCATGATAGGCAAAGATGCCTGGTTGGCAACACTGGATTTAAAGGAAGGCTACCTGTGCATCCCAGTCAGGGAATCTTGCAGAAAATACCTACGCTTCAAATCAGGCTGCATGCACTATCAGTTCTCTGCACTGCCCTTTGGCTTATCTACTGCGCCCAGGGTATTCACAAAGTGCCTAGCTCCAGTCATTGCGTTTTGCAGGCAAAGAAATATTCAAATATGCCCATACCTGGACAATTGTCTAATTCAGGCAGAAAGCCAGGACATACTTCTGAATCATCTGTCATTTGTACAAAAGATGTTAACTTGTCTGGGGTACACCATAAACAAAAATAAATCACATCTGGTACCCTATCAACAAACTATATTCATGGGAGTAAGCTTGAACACAATTTTCCAGATGGCTTTCCTCACGCCAGAGAAACAAATTCATTTGACAACTTACTTCAAACTAGTGGCCACAAAAACCCTGCTATCTGCAAGGCAGATACTGCAAGCCTTGGGGTTCATGGCCTTGTGCATTCTACTAATTCCATATGCAAGACTGCATATGAGGAAACTACAATGGTGTCTAAAAAGCCAATGATGTCAACATTCTCAGGATCTAGAAGTAATGATTCCTGTCATACCTTGCCTATGGTTAGAATTCCTTTGGTGGGCAGAGGCCTGCCACCAAAACAAGGGACTACCATTCACTCTTCCCCCTGCCACCCAAACCCTAACAGCAGACTCATCAGACTATGCACGGGGGGCGTACCTGGCAGAGAAGTGCATTCAGGGCAAATGGAACCCAAGTCAAATGCACCTGCACCTGCATGTCAATCAAAAAGAAATGTTAGCTGTACAGAATACTCTGACAGACTTCAAGGACCACGTTCTTCCAGGACAATTGATGGTAAAGACGGACAACACCACTGTTATGTGGTGCATAAACAAGCAGGGGGGTACCCATTCTTACCCCCTCTGCAGACTAGCCATGGCTCTGTGGAACACAGCCTTGAGCTTCCAAGTGCATCTACAGGTTCAATTCCTGCCAGGAAAACTAAATACAATGGCAGAGTAACTAAGCAGAAATCTCATGGACCCACACAAGTGGAAACTGGAACCAAAGATTTCCAACATGTTGATCAACAAATGGGGGATCCTGGATATAGACCTGTTTGCCTCCCCCAGAACTGCCAGTTAGATAAATTCTGCACAACGACAGCCTACAAACAAGCTTGGAAAGTGGATCCTCTGTCCTTCAGCTTGAAAAAAATCTTTATGCCTTTCCTCCTCTGCCTCTCCTCTCCAAAGTGCTACTAAAGATCAAACAGGACAAACCAAGGATGATATTGATTGCACCAGACTGGCCGCGCCAACACTGGTACCTCCTCTTGCACAGTGTCACAGCTGGCCCCATGGCACATACCTCAGACCCCTACCCTGCTGTCTCAGCAGGAGAGACAGATTCTGCACCCCCAGTTGCAAACCTTTAATCTGGCAGCCTGGATAATTACATAACCTCTCCGTTACCATCCCTCAGTAAACAAATGTTGGATGTCATTTTGGAGGCAAGGAGGCCTAGTACTAGAAAATCTTATGCTGAGAAATGGAATAGATTCTGTGCCTGGAACCAAACTCAAGGGATGGCCACATCAGCGCCCAATTTACCTCAGATTCTTCAATATTTAACTGAGATGCTTCACAAGGGCCTTTCCTTTTCCTCTATTAAAATTCACGCCTCAGCCATTGCAGCTCATTACAACACAGAACCACCCCTTTTTTCTCACCCAATGCTCAAGCAGTTCCTCAGAGGGGCCAAAAACTTAAGACAACCCGGGAGAGCCCCACCTCCAGCCTGGGACCTTAATTTTGTTTTGGAAAATCTCACTCTTCCCCCTTTTGAGCCAGCTGCAACTACAGAGTTAAAATTCCTTTATTGGAAAACAGCTTTCCTTTTAGCAATCACTTCAGCAAGAAGGGGCCCTTATGGTAGTGGAGCCTTTCATCATCTTTCATGCGGGACAGGGTGTCCTTCAGGACCAATCCCTCTTTCATGCCCAAGGTGGTATCCAGTGTGGCTCTTAATCAGTCCATTCATTTGCCAACCTTCTTTTCTAATACACAGAACAAAGGGGAATGGATACTGCACTCCTTAGATGTGCACAACTTAAATTTTACTTGGCCAGGACTAAACCTCAAAGGAAATCTGAACAACTGCTGGTGGCATTTGCTGCAGGGGCAGAGGGGATGGCTATTTAAAAGCAAACCATTTCTAAATGGATAGGCCATTGCATTCATTTCTGCTATAAGCACCATGGAAAACCTATCCCACATTGGATTAGACCCCATTCAGCCAGGGCTTCATCTACCTCTACAGCCTTTCTCAGAGGTGTCCCTACCAGAGACATCCTAGAAACTGCTACCTGGAGTTCTGTGTATACTTTCACCAAGCATTACCATTTGCCAGTTTTCTCTAAATCCAGAGCTGGCTTTGTCACTGCAGTCTTGCAGGGCCTTTTAGCTGGTCCTAATGCTATCAGAATTCCTCCTCCCATCCTTAGCTTTGGGAATCTACCCAAATGTGATGACTGCAGCAGTGAAACACGAAGAACATAGTACAGTTGCGTACACTTACCATAAATGTAGATGTTCGAGTGTATTCACTGTTGCAGACCTGGTTACCCACCCTCCAGCCCCCTGACTTCCTTTGGCTATACCTCTAGTCTCCTTTACTATACTTAAAAGCTTTTTGGTGTATTTGTTTTTTTGTTGGAGGTATAACCTCGTGTGTGTGTGTGTGTGTGTGTGTATATATATATATATATATATATATATATATATATATATATATTTATTTATTTTTTTGCTTCCCATTAAGGGGGGCACCTGACATCTGGGGCAAGAAAAACTGATGTAATGGTGTTGGATGCATGCTTTATACCCCTGACTACCTCACGTCACGGAATATGAGACAGCAACCGACGCAGGACCCAAGACTTTGATAATCAGGCTGACTGAGGGCTACTGCAAACAGATAACCCAAATGTGATGACTGCAATAGTGAATACACTCAAACATCTACATTTATGGTAAGTGTACACAACTGTACTTTCCACTGCTCCCTGTCTCCAAATTCAAGACATCGGTGCCGTTGGATACCATAACATGGACCCGATACTCCGTCGGTGGACCCCCTTCCTGAGGCAGATATATAGCCCCTTCCTTGAGCGGCCAGAGTCCACATCGGGGATATCCACTAGATCCACCAAGAGCTTTTCTCAACTTGATGTGGTGCGCCTTGTGGACCAGCTGCTGACAGCCAGAGAGATTCCTACACCCTCTAAGACCCTTCCTTCTGTCGGACATGGGAGTATTTCTCCATGGACTTAATCCTACACTCCTCCTTTGTCCTCCTTGCAGGTTTCAGTGTCTTTGACTCGGATGCCCTTTTTGGTCCCCTCCACTTTGGTGCCGCTAGTGGACCTCACTGTGGCACCAGAACCGACTCTTTGGCTTTCGGTTCCTTCTGAACCAGGTCTTCCTCAGGTTCAGGGTTGGGCTGCAGACTCTTTGGTGCTGAGCATGGTCCTGAGCGTGTCCGACTCCATCCACGATGCCAGGAGTTCAGTCGGCACCGACTCTTCCTGAGGCTCCTCTCGAGAGAGCGGGTTTGGCGGAGCGGGGTGAAAACAAATCACAAGAAAACAAATGACAGTATACAAAATAGAAAAAGACAATAAAGTAATACAAAATACAACAAATAAAAAAGCAAACTAACCTTTCTGGATGAGCCTTTCCAGACTCTACTCCATTATTAAAGCAATTTGACTACATTATGTTTCAACCAAGATGATGTTCATCGTGCATAAAGCTGCAGTCATAACAGATGGGTTCTCCTGCCATCAGGCGGGTCCTCGGTCGGACAAATTCCAAAGTCTAGGTCCGGCGTTGGTTGTCATCGCTTCTTCCCTGACGTCAGTGCAACGGGTATAAAGGAACCAGCCAACGCCATTTTCTTCAGTCTTTCTTGCCGCGCGGTGCCCGAAGCAGAAGCAGTTCGCAAGTGCCGGTCGGCCAGCTCCTGAGATTACGAAAATTTGGAAACCGAAGTCTTCTTAAAAGCTAAGTACCCGTTGAAACTTTTCTTGCCTCAGACCGATGTCAGACAAAGTTAATAATTGTATTTCTTGTGGGAAGCAAATACCGCATAAGGATTTCCATTCCTTCTGTATACCTTGTTTAGGCCCAGACCACGACGTCTCGGTCTGTCGCTTTTGTGCTACATTCAACAAACGCACTGTTAAGCGTCGGGCGGAGTTCGCCCAGCATTATTTTGGGAAAGCATTTAACTATACTATGTCGTCGGATACTCCGACTCCGGTTTTGTTTAAAAAACGAAAAGACAAGGACCGACACACGAGGTCCGCGGCCTCTACCGACACCACACCAAAGCTGACTACACGTGGTCCGGTTCTCAGCGAGGCGCCTACGCAGCCCCTGACTACCGACAACACTTCTTTGACGGTGTCTCCTGTGCCCGAGGTCGCAGGCTCCTCGGCCCACACCCCGACTACAGATACCGAAGCCACTCTTTGCGTTGAAACTCAGAATGTGGACAGGTCCACCTCCACTTAAGGTGCCTTCAGACCTTCCTCTTCTTTCTCCATTAAGGCTTTCACTAAGTCTAAAGCAACCATGCACTGTAAGAGACCAGCTACTCAGGGCCCATCTCCAGGCCCCATGCCTAAGAAACAGATGCTTAAAATGGCTGAGGATTTAATTACTCTTATCAGAGGTTCTTAGCCCCCACCGGACAAAAGGCCCGGAGTGGAGGAAGATTCACCCTCCTCTGATCAGGGCTCCATTATTTCTGAGCACTCTGATGATCAGGAACATTCTTACTCCCCTTTTGAGGACTCTTATGCGGAGTAGTCCATCCCTTCTGTCCCCCCCCCCCCCCAGAGGATTACTCATTTGGGGAAACTTTGCATACCTTAAGGGAACACTTCCACTGGGAAGGCCAAGATTATTCAGATTCCAAGAAAAGGCTCAGGGAATTTCTCTTGCTACCTCAGCACAGGCCTCTGGCTATACCTCCTGTCTTGGACATCCTAGATGATGTTTACTCGGAGGCTTGCCTTAACCCGGACTCTCTAGCTCCAGCTCCAGCTCCAGTTAAGCCTGACCGGTACTACAGGGTTCCTGACTCACACCAATTTCTATACAAAAGCCATGCTGCTGACCCAGAAACCATCTCACAGGGCCCCAAGGGAGTTAAGGCCTCCATTGCTAAAAATCCATTACCTTCCGAGAGAGACTCCAGATCCTTAGAAAGGTGGGGAAAAAAGGTATATACCTCGGCTACCTTATCCATGAGGGCCTTAAACTGTCAGTTTCATATGCTAAAATACCAACAGTTTTTGTTATCACAATTGAAAAGTAAAATATCACAACCTGAACAACCAGACTTGAAGGAGTTGCAGGATTTGATGCATAGTGCAGAACAAGTGGGTAATCATACCTTACAGTGTGGTTTTGATGCTCTAGAGGCCTTATGTAGAGCTGCTGTTACAGGATCAGTCATACGTAGGCATGCCTGGCTCAAGGAACAAGCCTTGCCTGATCATGTCAAAGCTAAATTACTAGACGCCCCTCTTCAAAAGGATGTACTATTTGGTGCTAATGCTGAGGAAGTGTTAAGGAAAATGGAGGAAAAGGCTAAATCAATGCAAACTGTGAAAGAATTTCTACAGGTACAACCCCCACGTTTTAGTAGAAATTGGCCTTCCAAAAACTGGTCCTTTCCAGCCACGGACAGACCCCAAAGAGGCAGATACAGGCGCCTGAGGGGCAGAGGACAATCCCAAGGATCGTTTAGAGGCAGACAATGGCAAGCTCCTACACAAAGAGGTGGTGAGGATAACTTGCAATCTTTCAGAAAGCAAACCCAATGACTTTCCCCTTTGCATGCCAACCAAGTCTCAAATGGCAGCCCCTTTAGGAGGAAAGCTGGCATTATTTTCAAAAAATTGGCATATTGTCACAAAGGACAAATGGATCCTGGACATTATAAACAGAGGCTACAAATTCCATTTTCACACCCTTCCAAAAATGAGAGGCATGCCAAACCTGCCACACAATCAAAGGGCAGAGGCACAAAGGCAAATTACAGATCTCATAAACATGAAAGTATTCAAGAGGTACCTACGCACGAACAAGGTCAAGGTTTTTATTCCAGTCTATTTCTGGTACCAAGGAAGGGAAAAGACTGGAGACCTCTTTTGGACCTATCCATCCTAAACACATTTCTACTCGTACCAAAATTCAGGATGCTCACTCTACAGCAACTTCTTCCCATGCTGGGCAAGGGGTCTTGGCTGGTAACATTGGACCTTAAGGAGGCGCATACCTGCATGTCCCAATCAGACAAAATTGCAGAAGATACCTCAGATTTCTTGCAGGTTCAACTCATTATCAATTCTCTGCATTGCCCTTTGGCTTATCTACTGCGCCCAGAGTATTCACGAAATGCCTGGCAGCAGTAATTGCCTACTGCAGACTTCAAGGGATACAAATATACCCCTATTTGGACGACTGCCTGATCCAAGCGGACAGCAAGCACATTCTTCTGAAACATCTGGCTTATGTAATAATGTTGTTGAACTCTCTGGGATACACAGCCAACAAAAAGAAATCAAGGCTAATACCCTCTCGAAAGATAATTTTCCTGGGTGCCAACTTGGACACAAACACCCAGATGGCCTATCTCACGCCAGAGAAGCAGGGGCAACTAACTCAATACTTCACAACACTAGCAAATTGCACCAGGCTGACTGCAAGGAAAATCCTGCAGGCTCTGGGATTCATGGCATCTTGCATCTTACTAATCCCATGTGCAAAGCTGCATATGAGGAAAACTACAATGGTACCTGAAAAACATATGGTCTCAACACAGCCACAGTTTGGAAACAATAATACCACTAATTCCATGTCTGCAAAAGGAATTTCTGTGGTGGGCTCAAGCATGTCAAACAAACGCAGGTCTTCCATTCAGCAAGCCTCAAGCAAATCAAGTCATCACAACAGACGCCTCGGACTACGCCTGGGGGGCGTACATGACAGATCGGTGCATTCAGGGCAAATGGTCCCAAAAAGAAAAGCACCTTCACATTAATCAAAAAGAAATGCTAGCAGTAATAAATGCTATTATGGCTTTCAAGGACCATCTACAACCAGGTCAACTATTGATAAGAACGGACAACACCACAGTTATGTGGTACATAAACAAACAGGGAGGAACACATTCTTACCCCCTATGCAGACTCGCCATGTCACTTTGGAACATGGCCCTGGACTTACAAATGGAACTACAAGCACAGTACTTGCCAGGCAAGGAAAACACGCTGGCAGACAACCTAAGCAGAATATGACAGATCCACACGAATGGAAATTGCATCCAAAAGTTTTTACAGAAATAAACCAAGAATGGGGAAGGCCAGACATAGATCTCTTTGCCTCCCACAAAAATCATCAATTGACAAAATTCTGCTCAAGGATCTTCACCCAAAGGCCTGGAGAGTGGACGCTCTCTCTTTCAGTTGGACATCAATGACAGTTTATGCCTTTCCACCTCTTCCTCTGCTGCCCAAAGTTCTATTGAATACCAGAGCAGACAGGCCAAAGATGATTCTCATTGCTCCGGACTGGCCAAGACAACACTGGTACCCACTTCTGAGGAGCCTGATGCATTCGCCACCATGGACCCTGCCTCTAATGCCTCTTCTTCTGACTCAGCACAGCTTCAAAACTCTTCACAGCCAGCTAAAAACGCTCAATCTAGCCGCCTGGAAGATTCCTTAGCATCACAACAGGCCCTACTCTCCAAGGAGGTGCAGGATGTCATTTTGGAGGCCAGAAGGCCATCAAGTAGAAAAGCTTACTGTGCAAAATGGAAACGTTTTTGTGTCTGGAATGAGAAAAAGGGCCAGGATCCTGGAAAACTGAATTTACCTCAAATACTACAATATTTGGCTGAACTGCTAGGCAGTGGACTTTCCTTCTACTCCATCAAAATCCATGCCTCGGCTATTTCTGCAGAATGCAACACTGATCCACCTTTATTCTCTCACCCTCTCTTAAGACAGTTCCTAAGAGGGGCTAAGAATTTAAGACCTCCAAGGAAACAACCAATACCTGCTTGGGATCTTAATTTCATTCTGGAAAAACTGACCTTGCCTCCTTTTGAGCCAGCTGCCTCATCAGATTTGCAATATTTGTCCTGGAAAACAGCTTTCCTGCTGGCTATCACCTCCGCTCATAGAGTTTCAGAACTACAGGCTCTCTTGGCTGGTCCAGCCTTTTATCATCTTCCATCAGGACAGAGTTTCCTTACGAACCAACCCGTCCTTTATGCCTAAAGTAGTATCCAGGGTAGCTTTAAATCAGGCCATACATTTACCTACCTTTTATCCTAATCCTCAAAACAAAGGGGAGAGATTACTACATTCCTTGGACATCCACAGACAACTGCATTATTATTTGGACAGAACAAAGCCTTTCAGAAAATCAGAACAGCTTTTTGTGGGCTATGCGGTAGGAGCTCAAGGAAAGCCAATTTCCAAACAGACAATCTCAAAATGGATAGCCCACTGCATACGCTTTTGCTATTCCTTTCACGGCAAAACCGTACCTACAGGCATTAGAACTCATTCCACCAGGGCCACAGCCACCTCTGCAGCCTTCCTCAGAGGAGTTCCTACCAAGGATATTTTGGAAGCAGCCACTTGGAGTTCTGTGCATACCTTCTCCAAGCACTACAACCTACCATTATACTCCAGATCTAGAGCAGGCTTTGCCACTGCAGTCTTGCAGGGCATTTTGGCTCCTCCTAGTTCCACCTAGTGCCTACCACCCCTTTCTTAGCTTTGGGATTCTACCCATCTGTTATGACTGCAGCTGTATGCACGATGAACATAGTGCAGTTTTGTACCTACCATAAATGTAGATGTTCGAGTGCTAATACAGCTGCAGTCCAGGTTTCCCTCCCTCCTTCCCCTCTTGGGACAGGCCTATAGTCTAACACATCCTCATACAACCTGATTGGGGTATTCATTTATGATGTATTTGCTTGCAACTACTGTATTTTGATTACATTGCACTGCATTATTACACAAATTTATGTATTGCCTTCCTTTTGGGGGCACCTGACATCTGGGGCAAGAAAAACTGAAGAAAATGGGATCGGCTGGTAACTTTATACCCCTGCCGCACTGACGTCAGGGAAGAAGCGACGACAACTGACGCCGGACCTAGACTTTGGAATTCGGCCGACCGAGGACCCGCCTGATGGCAGGAGAACCCATCTGTTATGACTGCAGCTGTATTAGCACTCGAACATCTACATTTATGGTAGGTACAAAACTGTACTTTTTAAAAAAGATGGAAGATAAAGCTAAATGTATGCAAACTTTGAAAGATTTCTTACAAGTGCAACCTCCAAAATTTAGTAGGCACTGGCCTACTAAGAACTGGTTCTTTCCAGTTCCTTCGAGAGCCACTCAAGTCAAACCCAGACATTCCAAATGCTCCAGGTTTCAGTCACAAGGGACCTTTAGAACAAAACAATGGGGTGCCTCCACCTCCAAATCTGGAACCAACAAGGCACCTCCCTATGGTAAACACTCAATGACTTCCCTCTACACTCACCAAGCACTTATCTTTTAGCCACCCCTTTGGGGGGAAAGCTGGCACTTCATGCAAGAAACTGGCAACTTATAACCCAGGACAAATGAGTTTTAAATTATAGTATCCCAGGGATACAGATTTCATTTCCATACGTTGCCAATCCCAAACGGATGGCCAGACCTGCCCCCAAATCAGTGGGCAGAGGCCCAGAAACAAGTTCTGTCCCCCATGAATATGGGGGTTATTCAACCAGTACCAGAAGCGGAGAAGGGACAAGGTTTCTATTCAAGACTTTTCCTGGTACCCAGAAAAGACAAGTCATGGCATCCAATTCTGGACTTATCTTCTCTAAACAGATTTCTGGACATTCCAAAATTCAAGATGCTGACTCTTCAACAGTTACTTCCTATGCTAGGCAAAGATGCCTGGTTGGTAACTCTAGACTTAAGAGGCTTACCTACATATCCCAATCAGGGAATCTTGCAGAAGATACCTCCACTTCAAAACAGGCTATTTGCATTACCAGTTCTCTCCACTGCCCTTTGGCTTATCTGCTGCGCCCAGGGTCTTCACAAAGTGCCTGGCTACAGTAATTGCATTTTGCAGGCAAAGAAATATTAAAATATATCCATACCTGGACAATTGTCTAATTCAGGCAGAGAACAAGGACATTCTTCTAAAGCATCTGGCGTTTGTAAAAAGGGTTCTAACTTGTGTAGGGTACACAATAAACGAAAATAAATCACAACTGATACCCTCTCAAAAAATTACATTCCTGGGTGCAAGCTTGAATACAACTGCCCAGATGGCTTACCTAACACCAGAAAAGCAAATTCAATTGGTGACTTACTTCATACAGGTGGCCACAAAAACCCTGCTATCTGCAAGACAAATTCTGCAAGCCTTAGGGTTCATGGCCTCTTGCATTCTTCTAATTCCATATGCAAGACTGCATATGAGGAAACTTCAGTGGTACTTAAAAAGTTTATGGAGTCAACATTGTCACAGTCTGGAAACTAATTCCTATCATACCTTGCCTGAAACTAGAGTTCCTATGGTGGGCTGAGGCTTGCCACCAAAATAAGGGACTGCCATTCACTCCACCCCCTGCTGCCCAAACCCTAACTACAGACGCATCAGACTATGCTTGGGTGGCTCATCTGGCAGGGAAGTGCCTTCAGGGCAAATGGAGCCCAAATCAAGTGCATCTTCATATCAATCAGAAAGAGATTCTAGCTGTACAGAATGCACTGACAGCCTTCAAGGACTACCTTCATCTAGGACAATTAATAATAAAGACAGACAACAGCACAGTTATGTGGTACATAAACAAGCGGGGGGGGGGGTACACATTCCTACTCCCAATGCAGACAAGCCATTGCATTGTGGAACATGGCCTTGACCTACCAAAAAAAATTACAAGCTCAATACCTGCCAGGAAAGCTGAATACTCTGGCAGACGAACTAAGCAGAAATCTCATGGACCCACATGAATGGAAACTGGAACCACGGATTTTCAACATGTTGACTCGCAAATGGGGTATTTCAAATGTAGATCTTTTTACCTCACCCCAGAACTATCAGTTGGACAAATTCTGCACAAGAACTCATCACAAAAAAGCTTGGAAAGTGGATGCTCTATCATTCAGCTAGAAAAACCTATCAGTCTATGCTTTTCTCCCTCTGCCTCTGCTCTCCAAAGTTCTACTAAAAGTCTAACAGGACAAACCAAAAATGATTCTGATTGCTCCAGATTGGCATTGCCAACACTGGTACCCACTCCTGTGCAATGTGTCACACCTTCCATCATAGCCCCTGCCTCAGACCCCTTATTTACTGTCGCAGCAGAACAACCAAATTCTGCACACTCAGCTTCAAACTTTGAATCTTGCAATGTGGCTAATCACCTAAATTCACCATTAGCATCCCTCAGCAAACCTGTGATGGATGTCATTTTGGAGGCGAAAAGGCCTAGTACTAGAAAATCTTATGCTGACAAATGAAAAAGATTCTGTGCCTGGAACCAATCACAAGGAATAAGCACAGCAGCGCCCAATATTCCTCAGATTTTACAATGCTTAACTGAGATGCTTCACAAGGGCCTGTCCTTTTCTTCCATAAAAATCCATGCCTCTGCTATTTCAGCTCATTACAAAACAGAACCTCTCCTCTTCTCTCATCCTCTGCTAAAGCAGTATCTCAGAGGGGCCAAAAACTTAAGACCACCCAGGAGAGCTCCAACCCCTGCCTGGGACCTCAATTTGGTATTGGAAATACTCACTCGCCCTCCTTTCGAGCCAGCTGCTACTGCATAGGTTCATAGGTTCATAGGTTGGTACTAGGCTATCAGCCCTAGGGCCTATACAAGCCTAGCCATAACAATTCCCTGGCTATTTCTTCCCACATTATTTACTTTCCTGGAACCCTGCCTAGCAGGGCGACTGACGTGATCCCTGGGGTGAATTTCCTTTCTCCCATCCAGTCGTCAAGGTTCCTCTTGAAGAGGTCCAAAGAGGCACTCTGCTTGACATGTATGGGCAATCTATTCCAGAGTCTGGGGAGTCTCTGGGTCAGGAACCTATCCCTCCAGCATGTTTTGTTTATTGTGATGACAAGGTTTAGATCCCTGGAGCGTGTCAGCGTAGGGCATCTGCTTTAGGCCTGTGATTCTTTTAGTGAGGTATTTCTGAGGCCTTTCCAGTTGTTGCAGATGTCTTGAGAGGTACATACCAAATGGGGCGTTGTATTCTATAATGGGTCTAATGAGGGATAAGTACAGTGGGACAATGACCTCCTTTTTTTTGGCAGCTTTCCTTTTAGCAGTCATTTCAGCTAAAACAATTTCTGAATTACAGGCTCTTATGGCAGTGGAGTCTTTCATTATTTTTCATGTGGACAGGGTGTCTCTCAGGACCAATACATCCTTCATGCCTAAGGTGGTATCTAGTGTGGCTTTTGATCAGACCATTCATTTGCCAACTTTCTTTCCCAATCCACAGAACAAGGGGGAGCGAATTCTGCATTCCTTGGATGTACACAGATAACTTAGATTTTACTTGAACAGGACAAAATCTCTAAGAAAATCTGAACAACCACTGGTGGCATTTGCTGCAGGGGCAGAGGGAAAGGCTATTTCAAAGCAGACTATTTCCAAATGGATAAGCGATTGTATTCGTTTCTGCTATATGCACCATGGTAAAACTATCCCCCAGGGGATCAGATCTCATTCCACCAGGGCTGCATCTACTTCTGCAGCCTTTCTCAGAGGGGTTCCTACCAGAGACATTCTAGAATCTGCTACCTGGAGTTCAGTTCATACGTTCACCAAGCATTACCACTTGCCTTTCTTCTTTAAATGCAGAGCTGGCTTTGCCACTGCTGTCCTTCAGGGCCTTATAGCTGGTCCTAATGCTGTATAAATCCATCCTCCCAGCCTTAGCTTTGGGAATCTACCCAAATGTAATGACTGCAACAGTGAAACACGAAGAACATAGTACAGTTGTGTACACTTACCAAAAATGTAGATGTTCGAGTGTATTCACTGTTGCAGTCCTGGTTACCCACCCTCCAGCCCCATCTTTTTCTCTTACTATATCTCTACATTCTTTTACTATGCTTAAAAGCTTTGTTGGTGCATTTGCTTTTGTTTGGAGGTATAGCTTTTGTGTTTTAAATTATATATGTATTATATATTTCTATTTATATTTGGGGGGCACCTGACATCTGGGGCAAGAAAAACTTATGTAATGGCGTCGGCTGCATGTTTTATACCCCCTGACTGCCTGACGTCATGGAAGAAGGGACAGCAACCGACGCTGGACCCAAGACTTTGTTAATTAGGCCAACTGAGGGCAACCTGCCAGCAGATTACCCAAATGTAATGACTGCAACAGTGAATACACTCGAACATCTACATTTATGGTACGTGTACACAACTGTATGTTATAAATCAGAAATGTTAAATAACTCCCATCCATCCATACCCCCTTTTTCCCTGTTTTTGCATTTGGAGTTGGGGTGTCTCTTCAGCAGTGAGCATCATCCCACTGTTCACACTGGATGTTCTTCGTGTTTCACTGTTGCAGTCATCGCTTTTGGGTTATCTACTTGCAGTAGCCCTCAGTCGGCCTGATTAACAAAGTCTTGGGTCCTGTGTCGATTGCTGTCCCTTCTTCCATGACGTCAGGTCGTCGGGGGTATAAAACATGCAGCCGACACCATTACATCAGTCTTTATTGCCGTGCGGTTCCCGAAGCAGAAGCAGTTCGCAAGTGCAGGTCAGCCGACTCCTGAAATTTTCGTTTTTAAGTTTCATAACCAAAGTCTTCAACTAAAGCTAAGTACCCCGTTGTAGGGTTGCCACCTTTTCAGCGGGCCAAAGTGGGACATGGGGGTGTGGCCAATATGACACTGGCCACACCCTCTACCGTGACGTTACCACAGGAGCGGTGAAGGAGATGCTGTTATGGGTATGACAGATGGCTGCTGGAGTGGCTAGCTAGCTGGCTGCTGGAGTGGCTGGTTGGCTGGCTACTGGAGTGGCTAGCTGTCTGGCTGCTGGAGTGGCTAGCTGACTGGCTGTCCGGCTGCTGGAGTGGCTAGCTGGTTGGTGGGAGTAGCAGCTGGATGAATGAATGACTGGATGGATGGCTGGCTGCATGAATGGATGGATGGATGGCTGACTGGCTGACTGGCTGAATGGATGGATGGATGGCTGACTGGCTGACTGGCTGAATGGATGGATGGATGGCTGACTGGCTGAATGGATGGATAGCTGGTTGGCTGGCTGAATGGATGGATGGATGGCTGGCTGAATGGATGGATGGCTGGCTGGCTGAATGGATGGATGGATGGCTGACTGGCTGAATGGCTGGCTGGCTGGCTGGCTGAATGGATGGATGGCTGGCTGAATGGATGGATGGCTGGCTGGCTGGCTGCATGAATGGATGGCTGGCTGGCTGCATGAAGGGGTGCATGGCTGACTGGCTGGCCGCATGTATGGATGGCTGGCTGGTTGGAAGAATGACTGGTTGGCTGGATGAATGGATGGATGGCTGACTGGTTGGCTGCATGAATGGATGGCTGGTTGAATGAGTGGATGGCTGGCTGGTTGAATGAGTGGATGGCTGGCTGGCTGGTTGGAAGGATGGATGGATGGCTGGATGAATGGATGGATGGCTGACTGGCTGGCTCGTTAGAAAAAAATTTTTTTTTTTTTTTTTTTAGCGGCTGTAGAAGCGCTTAAAACAAAGTACTCCTACAGTCGTGATCTTTGCAGGGCTCTTCCTGCCCCAATCCCCACCCCTCATGAATTGCAGCCAATTGCTGCACGAGTTACAGCACCCGGACCTAACAGGCAGCAGCTTTGCCTGCAGGTCCGGGTTGGTGACATAACTGAATTGCCGCGCAAAAGCCGAAAGTAATTGCAGCTTTTCCACGGCAATTCAGTGTGATTGAAAAACGGGACTTTTCAAGTCCCACTACTTTCCACAGTATGCAACTGGATGAAGCAGCTCAACCCATGAGTGTCCCGCTGACAACGGGACGGGTGGCAACCTTACCCCGTTGGGGAAACTTTTTCTTGCTCCTTACCGATGTCAGTAAAAGTTAATAATTGCATTACTTGCGGAAAGCAAATACCTCATAAAGATTTTTATTCGTACTGTATTCCTTGCCTAGGCCCTGACCATGACGTACCGTGCTGTCGGTTTTGTGCTTTATTTAATCAGCGCGCTATCCGTCGTCGATATATTTTTGCCTCTAAATATTTCGGTTCTCAGTTTAATTATCCAGAAATGTCATCGGTTAGCCATCAGACTACCGGGATTCTGAAAAAACGCAAGGATAAAGACAGAGACAGGCCACCAAAGTCCAAAGTGCCGACAACGCTTCCCCTAAGCCAGTCACCAGTTTGCCGGTACTCAGGCGCATTTGCAGCCCCTGATACCCGCTACTTCTGATTCACAGGCCTCTACTGAGACCCATTCGGAGTCCGGTATGCCGCACGATGCTTCAACTATGGAACCTGCAGATGTCTCTACCGTGGATGGGTCCGGAGCCGCTGTGCAGGCACCGGCTTCTGAAGGTGTATTCAGGCCTACGGACTTGCATATTAAACCGATGCCTCCTTCTTCTTTTAGGCCTAAATCTCGAACCATGCCTAAAAAACCGACGCCCAGGCCTCATGCTCAGGCCTCTATGCCTAAAAAACAAATGATAACAATGGCTAAAGATCTTATAACTTTAATCAGGGGAAGCCAGCCTCCCCTTCTAAGAGACCTAGGACTGAAGTTTTTATGAATCTTCTGGTTTGGATTCTGATTTTTCTGATTCCTCTGATGATCTGAATTTGCCCTTATCTACTTATGAGGATTCTGATGTAGAGGACTCTATTTCTCTGTTTCTCCTCCAGAGGATTTTTCTTTTGGTGAAACCTTACATACTCTAAGGGAGCATTTCCACTGGGAAAGCCAGGATTTTTATGATTCAAAAAAAGAGGCTTAGGGATTTCTTACTCAGCATAGGCCTTTAGCTATTCCTCCAGTACTAGACTTTGTTGATGATGCTTTTTTTGGAATCTAGTTTGGCCCTCTGATTCTTTGCCTCCTGCTCCCAGAAAACCTGATAGATACTACAGGGTCCCTGAGTCCCACAAGTTCCTTTTCAAAAATCCTATTGCAAATCCAGAGACTAATCAACAGGGACCCAAGGGCATTAAGTCTTCTATTGCTAAAAATCCTACCTCTTCGGATAGAGACTCCAGGGCACTGGATAGATTGGGTAAGAAGGTTTACACTTCTGCAGCCTTGGCCATTAGGGCTTTAAACTGCCAGTTTTATATGTTAAAGTATCAACAACATGTTATTGGATTGCTTAAACAGAAAATGATGTTGATTCCTGATTGTGCAGAAAATAAAGAATTACAGGATTTAATGCATTCTGCTGAGCAGGTTGGAAAACATACTTTGCTATGTGGAATTGATTCTTTAGAGGCCTCTTGCAGGGCTGCTGTTACTGGTTCTGTGCTCAGAAGGCATGCTTGGCTTAAGGATCAATCTTTACCTGATCAGATTAAAGCTAAATTGCTGGATGCTCCCTTAAATCAGGACCGCCTGTTTGGCAACAAGGCTGAGGAAGTTCTTAAAAAGATGGAAGTTAAAGCTAAATCTATGCAAACTGTTAAGGATTTCTTACAAGTGCAGCCTCCTAGATTTAGTAGGCACTGGCCCTCTAAGAATTGGTCCTTTCCAGCCTCTTCAAGGTCTTCTCAAGCCAAGCCCAGACATAGCAGAAACCCCGGGTTTCAGTCCCAGGGGACACGCAAGACCAAGCAGTGGGGGGTTTCTGTACCCAAATCAGGGAGTAGTAAGACTCCCCCCCTATGGAAAACAGACTCAATGACTTGCTTCTAAAACTTCCAAGCACTTCCCAACTGAATGCTCCTTTAGGCGGAAAGATTGGTCTGCAAACCAAAAACTGGGAACTCATTACCTAGGACAAATTGGTTTTAAATATAGTGTCCCAAGGATACAGATTTCACTTCCACACCTTACCAACACCAAGCGGGTAGCCAGATCTACCCCCAAATCAGTGGGCAGAGGCCCAAAAGCAAGTACTCTCTCTCTTAAGCATGAGGGCTATTCAGTTGGTACTAGAAGAGGAAAAGGGATAAGGGTTCTATTCGAGACTTTTTCTGGTACCCAGAAAAGGCAATACATGGCATCCTATCCTGGACCTTTCTACTCTAAATACCTTTCTGGTGATTCCAAAATTCAAGATACTGACTCTTCACCAGCTGCTTCCTATGCGAGGCAAAGATGCATGGTTGGCAACACTAGATTTAAAAGAAGCATACCCGCACATACCTATCAGGGAGTCTTGCAGAAGATACCTACACTTCAAAGCAGGCTACATGCACTATCAGTTTTCTGCACTGCCCTTTGGCTTATCTACTGCGACCAGGGTATTTACAAAGTGCCTAGCTCCAGTCATTGCATTCTGCAGGCAAAGAAATATTCAAATATACCCATATCTGGACGATTGTCTAATTCAGGCAGAAAGCCAGGAGATGCTTTTGAATCATCTGGCCTTTGTTCAAAGGCTACTGACTTGTCTGGGGTACACCATAAACGAAAAGAAATCACACCTGGTACCCTGTCAACAAATTATATTCCTGGGAGCAAGCTTGAATGCAACTTCCCAGATGGCTTTCCTCAAGCCAGAAAAATGGATTCATTTGACAACCTGCTTCAAACAAGTGGCCACAAAAACCCAGCTATCTGCAAGGCAAATACTGCAAGTCTTGGGGTTCATGGCCTCCTGCATTCTTCTAATTCCATATGCAAGGCTGCATATGAGGAAACTGCAATGGTATCTCAAAAGCCTATGGTGTCAACATTCACAGGATCTAGAAGCAATGATTCCTATCATACCTTGTCTGTGCCTAGAGTTAATTTGGTGGGCAGAAGCCTGCCAACAAAACAGGGGACTACCATTCACACTACCCCCTGCCGTCCAAACCTTAACAACAGTTGCATCAGACTATGCATGGGGGCCCACCTGGCAGGGAAGTGCATTCAGGACAAATGGAACCTAAGTCAAATGCTCCTGAATATCAATCAAAAAGTAATGTTAGCTGTGCAGAATGCTCTGACAGCCTTCAAGGACCACATTCTTCCAGGACAATTACTGATAGATAGACAACACCACTGTTATGTGGTATATAAACAAGCAGGGGGTACACATTCTTACCCCACTGCAGCCTAGCCATGGCATTGTGGAACACAGCCGTGAGCTATCAAGTACATTTACAAGCTCAATTCCTGCCAGGAAAACTAAATACACTGGCAGACGAAGTAAGCAGAAACCTTAAGGACCCACAGAAGTGGAAACTAGAACCAAGGATTTTCAACATGTTGACAAGCAAATGGAGGATCCCAGATATAGCCCTGTTTGCCTCCTGCCAAAACTATCAATTGGACAAATTCTGCACAAGGACTCCCCACAAACAAGCTTGGAAAGTGAATGCTCTATCCTTCAGCTGGAAGAACCTATCAGTTTATGCTTTTCCCCCTCTGCCTCTGCTCTCCAAAGTACTACTAAAGATCAAACAAGACAAACCAAGGATGATTTTGATTGCACCAGACTTGCCACGCCAACACTGGTACCCCCTCTTGCGCAGTGTGTCACTGTGGGCCCCATGACACCTGCCTCAGACTCCTACTCTATTGTCTCAGCAGGAGAACCAAATTCTGCACCCTCAACTTCAAACACTGAATCTAGCAGCCTGGCTAATTACATAATTTCTCCTTTACCATCCCTCAGTAAACCAGTGTGCCCCTTAATCAGTCCATACATTTTCCAACCTTCTTTCCTAATCCACAGAACTAAGGGGAATGGAGTCTGCACTCCTTAGACGTGCACAGACAACTTAGTCTCTCCTTGGACAGAACTAAATCTCAAAAGAAATCTGATCAACTGCTGGTGGCATTTGCTGCAGGGGCAGAGGGGAAGGCCATTTCAAAGCAAACCATTTCCAAATGGATAGGCCATTGCATTCATTTCTGCTACACACACCATGGAAAACATATCCCTCAGGGGATCAGACCCCACTCTACCAGGGCTACATCTACCTCTACAGCCTTTCTCAGAGACGTCCCTACCAGGGACATCCTAGAAGCTGCTACCTGGAGTTCTGTACATACTTTCACCAAGCATTACCATCTACCTATTTTCTCTAAATCCAGAGCTGGCTTTGCCACTGCAGTCTTGCAGGACCTTTTAGCTGGTCCTAATTTTATTTAAATTCCTCCTCCCATCCTTAGCTTTGGGAATCTACCCGAAAGTGATGACTGCAACAGTGAAACACGAAGAACATAGTACAGTTGTGTACACTTACCATAAATGTAGATGTTCGGGTGTATTCACTGTTGCAGTCCTGGTTACCCTCCCTCCAGCCCCCTTCTTTTTTTGGATATGCCTCTACTTTCCTTTTGCTATCTTTAAAAGCTTTTTGGTGTATTTGCTTTTTTTGTTGGAGGTATAACTTTGTACATTTATAGATTTAATTGCTTCCCATTAAGGGGGCACCTGACATCTGGGACAAGAAAAACTGATGTAATGGCATCAGCTGCATGTTTTATACCACTGATGACTTGACGTCATGGAAGAAGGGACAGATACCGACTCAGGACCCAGGACTTTGTTAATCAGGCCGACTGAGGGCTACTGCAAGCAAATAACCCAAAAGTGATGACTGCAACAGTGAAATCACTCAAACATCTACATTTATGGTAAGTGAACACAACTGTACTTTAGCCCTACTGTGATTTTATTTCTGTATAGCACACACCCACACCCTTACTTTCAGTGTAGTGTATCCTGTCCACCTACAGCAGGTCTTTGGAATGTGGAAGGAAACTAAAGCACGGGATCCCGTGCGAACACAGGGAGGACATGCACACTTCACACGGAAGGTACTCTAGCTGAGAATCAAACTTGTAACTCTCTTTGTGTGACCTATGCACAGCACCACTGTTCTGCCAATAGATAACTCAAAGATAAGCTCTAAACATCAACTATTAAAAATATTAATTTTTTTAACTGCTTACAGAGTAAAATAACTTGATCCAACCTTAACAATAAGAGAAAGGAATCAACAGTATGTAATCAATTTAAACATATTTCAGTAGTTTTAAATTGATTATATAATTGAGTAGTGGATGATTAATGACACCCCCGGATCACATTATTTTGCTGGGTATGTATGCAATAGAAACTGCCATTAAGTTCTGTCAGATGCCTTTTCAACATCAAAACTTAAAATTAGATGGTGTTTGGAGTATAATTGTGCATCTTCTAACAAAAGAAGAGTTTGTGATGTTATTGGATATTTGCTGAAGGTTGAGCGTTGGGCTGGCAACTCGTCACCATAAAAATCTACTGCAAAACATTAGCGGACCGGAGTTCCGCTGTGGCAACCCCTAACCAGGAAAAGCGGAAAAGACAAACAAGTAGCCTTTTTAATGTATATGTAGCGGGTCCTGGAGTATGATACTTTGGGACAGTATCAATGAGTTCAGGGATCCTTACCCGGCTTCAAAGTAGAATTGAGTTGTTCTCATGAACTCACTGGACATTCAGAGGCCCTTAGTATCAGATAAGTCAACGTGAGAAAATCCTGACCCATATCCTCCCAAATTTCTAAGCCCAAGGTATCAGAACCTGAAAATTGTGTCTGAGGAGTATATAAAATCCCTAATCATTGAAGCTGTAAGCATCGTTTTGGGCCCGGCTTTTGAAGATATTTTCCAACTGGGACCTATCTGGACATGTGCTTTGGATATGCTGAAGAATGAGAAATGAATAAGTTCTGTAGACTTTTTAATGTGTATTCTGTTTCCTCTATCTGTAAGTGCTTTTTTTTTCTTTCTGTGTATGGTAATACATGTCTCATTCTTTTTTTATATTTAGAAGTCTCAGCAGAATATTGCAAATGGAAACAGTACTTCTAGATTTTTGATTTAAATACTGGGCTGCCCAAAAATATACACGTGGCACTATTAAGACCTGCATTCTTAAACACTGAACCCTATCAAACTGATCAACATCAGGGTAGATATCACACATTTGGAATCAGAGAAAATTCTTCCTCGTGTCCACCTTGTGTATTAAATACCTGTGTTGCAGGTGTCACCAGAGTATTATCAGTAAATGAAAATTATCTGAATAAAAGTTGAATCTGCAAGTAAGATCCTCACCAGCTTGCATTATGACAAGTCCTATTTCTCATAAGTATTTGGTAAGAAATCTTCCCGTGCTGTAATGACTGTCAGTCTAAGATTGTTTTGGGCCTCTGCTGGCAAAGAAAATATTTTTTCCAATCTCTTGTTTTAACAAATAGTCCTTCCTAAAGCTCATCCAGTCTCTGCAAATCCTAGTTGTATGTTCTTTATTTTGCCAAGGGAACATACTCTATCATCCTTACATGCTGAAACAGCCTTTCTCTTCATTCAGAACCTTAAGTTCTCTAAATGGCACCCCTTTCTGAAGTAGGGTGCACACATCTTCTCATACCACCCGATACATTGAGTCCTAGGCACACTGGAAACCATATTTCTGTAAATTCTAGTATTCATTCTTTGACAGGTGTATCTCCTGCATTGTAACGATGGCATGTTTTAATCTTTTAGTGTAAGAAAACAGTTTACTTAATTTTATTGGGGAATCTATCCTGTTAGTAATCCAAGAAACAAGTGAATATTTCAAATTTAATGGTAGTAGGGAGAAATACTCTTACAACTTAATGTGCCACTGACATAACTCCCTTCCAAGTACTTTATTTTATGCATCTTTCTACATGTGACACTGTAAACATACTAATACAAACAATTATAAAAAAAATCATGAACGTGAAATCATGAATTGTATAATCTATTTACAGAAAATGTTTTTTGTATCTCCGTGTGGAGAGATGGTTTTCTCAGACAAGAAAGGTGCATTATTAGCTGTGCATTACACTAGCACCAACATGAAAGAGCTAGGAATACAATAAAGCCAATCCAGCAGTGAAGTGCAATTTTAATTAGGTCTTATTCCATTTCCTGCTTTTTGTCCTGTCCTGGAATAGCAGGGGCTGAACTAGAAAACGTCGAATCATGTCTTTCTTCGATCTACATTTCTAATCTATCATTTCCCTCTTCAGGTACTAAAAGCATGACTGTTCAACCTGATAGTCTTATTAAATACTGCAGGATAGAGCAGTCTAAATTTTAAGTTATCTGCACAAGTGTGTTTCTAGCTAAAAAAAAAATAAAATAAGTAAACATTTCTGTGTCTTCTCTTGGAAAACTAATCATTGTCATATAACAGTTTCCTTCACATTTAAATATGTTTTTTTCTGTGACCAGAAGGCTGCAAAGATCCTTCCTTTCATTTAAATATTTGAAATCTAACCAGAGTTGGCCTGAGGGATAGCTTATTTGTGTTCATTGGCAAGAATATAGTACAAGTCTGTTTGCTTTGAACGTCTTGAATATGAATCCCCTGCCATTTGGCTACTTTAGTTTTCATGAATGAAATAGTTATTCCCCTTACCCTTCTCTATTATTCCACTAAATCTGAGAAATTTGCATATAGTCTTTGAAGTCTTGACTATTTAGCTCCAAATCTTCCAGCATGGTTTCAGCAGTTGTTATCCTATTCTAAGTATCTTTCACTGTACCAAACAAGCCCTTGAGGTGGTCTGATAAGGCTTCTTTAGTTGCCAGAATTTTAGCAGCAGTCTGTTCTGGTAGATAGTCAGTTGGTTAATGGTGTAAGGCATCTCAGTCATAACTTTTTGAAACTTGTCTTCATTGAGGGAGCCATCTGGGCCAGGAATTGCACTTGTTTTGTATTCGTTCCACATGTAAAGCTTTGCATCTTGCTCATCTACCATGGACATTGCATCATCTTCTTACATGTACTTTGCTTCCGTCAGTTCTTTTTCCATGGAAAATACACCACCAAGGCAAATTAACCCATCTCAGGAACATCTCTACTGTTTTTCTGCAGATATAGCTCCTTTAAAAAAAAAAGAAAGCAATAAGGCTGGAGCATCTCATCCCACGTTGATTCTGCTGACTGTCTGTACTGGACCCCCCCCTCCGTGTATAAATTAAGATAAAACAAAGGCTGTAGTGGTAAAGTGTATATCCATGCATGACTTAATTCAGCAGTACACATAGCTATGGAGCCATGATAAGGTAAAGAATGCAAGTGTTTGAATTAAAAGAGATTTCTGTTATGGTAGCTAAGGATATGAGGCAAGAAGGTAAAAATGATAATATAAAATTGGGAGACTGAAAGCTCTTGATTATAGCTAACAGATGAGCAGTAAAATGTTTTTATTCTCATTTGTCTTGTATACAGATCAGGCTTATTTTTGTCAACCAGAGGAGAAGTTTTAGATAAAATTGAAAAAAATTGATGTGGGAGTGGAATAGGGCTAGTGTTAAGTGGAATAAAGGAAAAAGGTGATTTCTTCCTGTAGTCCAAGATGGTTTAGGGTTACCTGATTGTAAAGGAGCTCTTTAGAGCAGTGCAGTGAAGGCTGTTAAGGTACATAACTCGTGCAGAAGGTATAAATCAAAATAGACTTGGATGATGAAATGGGGGAGTTCAAAAGATATAGAGAAGCTAGGATTTTGAATGCAGGTTCTTAAGAATAACAGCAACCATAAAGAATATTATTTTTATAAAGTATTAGAAGTTATTCTAGAGTAAAAGCAGGATTGAAATGGAGACAGGAAGTTTTACCAATAGCGATATCTGTAAGTAGGGTATAAAAATGCCACAGTGTAGCTAGAATTTACTGGAGGAAATTTGCAAAGGAGTCAAGGTAATGGAAACGACTTTGGGGGGAAGGTAGTAGTGTGGCAACACACACTCCCAGTAGTGCCAATTGTTTAGCTAAATGAGCTGTTGCAGTGTTTAGTGATCATATATCTCATTAGTGGTTCCCAAGACTGTCAGTGGTGAAAGCCATATTTTACCACTTGCAAAGACACTGCAACAAGTCTTTTCCATCCCTGATGAATTCCGAATTCCAAATTACCCCATAAGGGTAGACTCCCCATGATGCTCTGTCCCAGCCATTGGGCCTTCTTTACACTCCTCACCCCCAAATTCCCCTTGTGTTGAAAAGTCTACAGAAAGCCAAAGAGTGCAAGGCAAGAGTCATTGCCATAGTCCCACACTGGCCCAGACTAGGCTAGTTCCAGTTGTTATCCTCTCATGTTTTGAGGAAAGTCTCCTCAGACCTCACAGAGATCTCCTATATCCATCTGACAAGTCTCACCTAGGTATTTATTCTGTCAGACTTGCCAAGTAATTTCCCCAGTTCTGTTAATGGTTAGTGATTCTGCTTGCATTCCCAGGAGGTCAGATTGTTGCAGCTGCTCAGAAGCTCTCCACCAGAAAAGTTTGCAGAAGTAAAGACAACATTTTGTTCATGCAGTACTAGCTAGGACTTAATCGCTTCTCATTCCAAATCCCAAATCCCAGCATTTTGCAATTTTGCCTACTTTATCAGTCCTGTAGCTATTGTATGGTCAAGGTACATTTTAGTAGCTGTTTCTGACTTTTATGAAGATCTTTACTCTTTCTCCTTGACATCCTTAGAAGTCTATAAAGCCTTCCTAAAAGATAACTTCCTGCAAGGAAAATGTGGCTTAATCCCGTCTTTTAAGGTTCTCTCTCTCTACTGTTGCATAGGGTAGTCAAATTAATTTTGTTTTGTTGGATTTTAATTTGTACAACCTTACGCAGAAAATTCTTGACAGCATGTGTCGTGCATAATGATTATATTCTGTAAGTGTTTGAGCTATAACTGTGATCCAATAAAGTTTTTTTTTTAGAATATTAAAAATAAAGCTGCCTTCCTGTTGAGACCTCTCTGTGGAGAACACACTCCTCCTTTGGACTTCAGGTTCATGCTGGAAAATCTTATGCCTGATCATATGAATGATCAGATAGCAGTTACTTCAACAAAGGGGGTGTTGGAATTTCTGGGTCTTTCTTCCAAGTCCTTATATACAGAATATACAGAAATTTGCCTTAACCACTGAGTTTTAGAATTTTCAGGTAATACATTTGCAGTAATGAATAAGCTGAATTTTTTGGATCCAAAGTATCCAGTTTACAGCTAAGATTCATTGAAATTAAGGAAATCCTGGTGGTTGGAGATGAGTCATATTCCACTGAGAATTGTACTTTTCTAGTTAAACATTTTGGCTTTTAAAAGTAGTGGTATTTCTTTAGTTCTGTTAGATAAGTCATCCAGCATCTGATGCCATGTGACGTGAAGAAACATAATGAGTAACATTCACACAACTTGGGATCTAAACATCTTGTGGTTTACACAGAATTTTGTAGAGCTTGTGTATTATGTGATATGATGATAATTTTTAGCATTTAAAGGTACTTTCCCCATTTTCAACATCCCCAGCCATCTTGGAAGTCACTATATGGCAATATGTACCCTTAGATGCCCTTCTGTTCTTATGTTGGATGAAGCAGTGGTGTAGCGGTAGCTTTGTCGCCTCACAGCAAGAGGTTCTCCGGTTCGATTCTTGGCTGGGGTGCCTCCTGTGTGGAGTCTACATGTCCTCCCTGCGTTAATGTGGGTTTCCTCCAGGTGCTCTTGTTTCCTCCCATGTTACAAAGACGTGTCTGGAGCATTTCTCCCCGGGCCTCCTCTGAAAATTGACTTCATTCCAAGTCGCACTTTCCCAGTTAACAAATGTTAAATAAATAAATAAATGTTGTAGCATTCTTAACATGAGGGATTCACTGCCAAAGGTAGTCCCGACGTTCAGCCAGTATACAAAAGACTTTAACCACTGCAAGGTATGTGAGACATCGCATGTAGGCCAGCAGCTGGCGTTGTTCATAAGTGACATCTGCACATACCATCTTTCAAACTTCTCTGCCGCCAGTCCGAACACCATCTACGATTATCAGTCTGCTAGCCAAAGTTGTTTGTTGGATATAAGAGTTTCAAATAAATGCCCCATTGGGGTTTTTCTTTTCATTTTGCTGCTGCTTTTTTGCAGTGAGGTTACATGTCATTCAAAAAGGACAAACACCAGTGTGGAATTTCGCATAAAGACTGCCACGATCAGTGTCCCTTCTGCTTAGGCCCCACCATGACCATATGTTTTGCCCTGTTTGTAAAGCTTTCATCCCTAAGACCTTACGTAACCACCGTTCCTCTCTTAATATTTGTCTTGAGAATCAGAAACTGAAAAGGTTAGCATGTGACGTTATGGAAGGTATGTCAGAGTCTTCTACTGAGCCTGCTATTAAGAAGGCTAAGAATGTTAAGCCTGAAGATTCAGCTGCGCCTCCCCTTCCTGACTTCTCACTCAAGGCCAGTGAAGGCTCAGAGAACCATCCAGATGTCATCTCGGATTCTAAGGCAGGTACCACTTTGGAGGGTGCAAGGGATCCTACAATCGGCATGTTCTTGGAGGCTTTGTAGACATCCACTTTGGACAAACTGGGGGGGGGGGTGAGGCTCATAATCTCTGAAGGCTCACAAGTTATTCCACAAATCTTACTAAGGGAGCATCATTGAAAGTAGGCCTACATCTGATCCCTACCTTTCACAAGGCTGATGTTCATTTGAAAAAGAAGCAGAAAACCAAATGTGTTTCTACTGTTCAGGACCCACCTGCTGATTGGCAAACTTTCACTCAAGGCTTGTTTAATGCCTTTCTGACTCTTAAGCCTTTCTCTGGGCTTTCGCTTCCTAGTCCTCTTAATCTCTTCACCACAGAAAAAGATCAGAGTGCAGGATTCTTCTGAAGAGGAGGACTCTTCAGCGGATGAATCTTTGGCCTATTCTGGTCAGATAACCTCCCCTTTGGAGTATGTCTCCCTTGAGGAAGAATCCAGTGGCACAGAGTCTCCTAGTTAAGACATCACCTGTGGGGGGACTATTGCCAGGATGAGAGAGTATTTATTTTAAGTGGACTGCTCTCAGGTTTCTGAGGTACAGAAAAGGTACTATGACTTGCTTCAGATGGATTCTCCCTCTCCTCCTGCATCAGCTTTTCTTGATGCTGTTTCTTCTGCATCATAGAATTCGGACTCTCCGACTCCTGCCCCTAAAAGCCCAGATAGATTCTATAAAGTTTTAGAGGACTGTAAATTTATTTATAAATGTCTTTCAGTAGATCAGCGACTGTTTCTGTGGCTACTGATAAACCTGCTGCTGTTGCCATCCACATCTTTTCTGCCTTCAGATAGAGAGAGTAAGACCATGGAATGATTGGGAAAAATGTTTATACCTTGGCCACTCTAGCTTTTCTTGCAATCGGTTGCCAAACACATATGACCAAGTATGCTTTGGCTCGCCTTTCACAGGCTATTCAGCTTCTTAAGGACCTTCTTGAGTCAGAAGGTAAGTCGCAGCTTTCATCACTTCTGGGGCTTCCTCCCAAGTGGCACGCCACTCCATTAAATGCAGCTATGATGCATCTGAGGCATCTGCTAGAGCTGCTGCATTTGGCTCTGTTATGCAAATATAATCTTGGTTGAGGCTTCGACCACTTCCTGATAACTTTAAGGCTGAATTACTAGATGCTACCTTAGATAATAAGACGTTATTTGGAGCTGCAGCAGCAGACTTATTCAAGTCCTTGCAGGAGTAAGGCAAAGAATTCCAAGACATAAAACACATCTTTGTGTCTCTGGTTCCTAAATTTCAAATAAATTATCCAGCTAAATCCTCCTTTGTTAGGAAACAATATCGCACCCTTCCTACCGGAAGTAAGAGGGGGTGTTAGGAACCTAATATTTCAGAATCCTCTGTCTACTGCTGCACAAAAATGGTCTTCCAGACAAGCCAGGTAAGTCTGTGACTACCGACCTTTCCTCAGCCACTTTCCCCTGTCTTTGGGCCTTTCCCTTTCTCTTCTAGTCTGGGAACAAATTAATCACAATTCATGTGTCCTTTCCATTATCCACAAAGGGTGTGGGAAACTCTTCCACCTTTCATGGGTATTCCTCAACCACCTTGACAGCAACTACAATTTTTTCCAGAGGTGTTTCAGGTACTAAAATTCCAGGGAACTATTCAAGACGTTCCACTGCACCAAAGAGGAAGAGGATGTTCTTCATGTTTCACTGTTGCAGTCATTCCATTTGGGTAATCTGCTGGCAGGTTGCCCTCAGTCGGCCTGAATATCAAAGTCTTGGGTCCTGCGTCGGTTGCTGTCTCCTATTCCATGACATCAGGTCATCAGGGGTATAAAACATGCAGCCGACGCCATTTTATTCAGTCTTTCTTGCCGCGCGGTGCCCGAAGCAGAAGCAGTTCGCAAGTGCCGGTCGCCTGACTCCTGAAATTTTCGCATTCGAGTCTCAGAACCGAAGTCTTCAATTAAAGCTAAGTACCCCGACGGGGTATCTTTTTCTTGCTCCTTACCGATATCTGTAAAAGTTAATAATTGCATTACATGTGGGAAGCAAATACCTCATAAGGATTTTCATTTGGACTGTATTCCTTGCCTAGGCCCAGATCATAACGTGCCTTGCTGTCGGTTTTGTGCTAGATTTAACCAACGCACTATTAAGCGTGGTATATTTCTGCTTCAAAATATTTTGGATCCAGATTTAATTACCCTGAAATGTCGTCGGATAGCAGTCGGAATACCAGAGTTCACAAAAAAACGCAAAGAAAAAGACAGAGACAGACTGTCGTGGTCCAAAACCGATGACGAAGCTTCTAATCCAGTCGCTGGTTCGCCGGTACTCAGTGAGGCGCGTTCACAGGCCCTGATACCTGCTACTTTTGAGGCGCAGGCCTCTACTGAGACCCATGTGGAGTCCTGTATGCTGCGAGATTCTCAGAGTATTGAACCCGTGGATGTCTCTCCCTCTGATTGGTCCGGAGCTGCTGAGCAGGCACCGGCTTCTGAGGGTGTTTTCAGGCCTCAACATTTCTATATAAAACCGATGCCAGCTTCAAAAACAAAAAAAAAGTTTATTTGCAAGACAAATTCTGCAGGCTTTGGGGTTCATGGCATCATGCATTCTACTAATTTCATATGCAAGACTGCATATGAGGAAACTTCAATGGTATCTAAAAGATTTATGGAGTCAACATTGTCACAGTCTGGAAACAATGATTCCTCTCCTTCCCTGCCTACAATAGGAGTTTTTTTGGTGGGCAGAGACATGTCACCAAAACAAGGGATGGTCTTTCACTCTACCCCCTGCCACCCAAACCCTAACTTCAGACACAGCAGACTATGCTTGGGGGGCCCACCTGGTGGGGAGATGCATTCAGGGCATATGGAACCCAAAACAAATGCATCTGCATATCAACCAGAAAGAGATGCTAGCTGTTCAGAATGCCCTGACAACCTTCAAGGACTTACTTCTTCCAGGACAACTACTGATAAAGACGGACAACACCACGGTTATATGGTACATAAACAAGCAGGGGGGTACACATTCCTACCCCCTTTGCAGACTAGCCATGGCATTGTGGGACACAGCCTTGACTTAACAAGTACATCTTCAAGCACAATTCCTGCCAGGAAAACAAAATACTCTGGCAGACGACCTAAACAGAAGTCTTATGGACCCTCACAAGTGGAAACTGGCTCCACAAGTCTTCAGCATGGTAACACAGAAATGGGGGAGGCCAGATATAGATCTATTTGCCTCTCCCCAAAATTATCAACTGGATAAATTCTGCACAAGGACTTATCACACACAAGCATGGAAAGTGGATGCCCTATCCTTCATTTGGAAAAACATATCAGTCTATGTCTTTCCTCCTCTGCCTCTTCTCCCCAAGGTCTTACTAAAGGTCAGACAGGAAAAAACAAAAATTATCCTAATTGCCCCGGACTGGCCTCGCCAGCACTGGTGCCCAATTCTAAGTAATATGTCTCAACTCCCTCCTTGGTACTTGCCTGAAATACCTCATCTACTGTCTCAGCAGAGCAATCAAATTCTGCACACTCCGCTCCAAACTCTGAACCTGGTTAAATGGCTGATCATGTAATTATTCAAACAACACCTCTAAGTAAATCTGTGATGGATGTCATTTTGGAAGCCAGAAGGCCTAGTACTAGAAAATCTTATGCTGATAAATGGAAGAGATTCTGTGCTTGGAACCAGGCACAAGGAACGGACACAGCAAAACCAAATATTCTTCAGATTTTACAATACTTGACTGAGATGCTTGACAAGGGCCTATCTTTTTCTTCAGTAAAAATCCATGCCTCTGCCATCTCGGCTCATTACAACACGGAGCCTCCCATCTTTTCTCATCCTCTGCTAAAACAGTATCTTAGAGGGGCCAAAAAGTTAAGGCCTCCCAGAAGTTCACCAACTCCTGCATGGGACCTCAATTTTGCGCTGGAAAAACTCACCCTGCCTCCTTTTGAACCAGCAGCTACTGCGGATATAAAGTTTTTAGCTTGGAAAACAGCTTTCCTTTTGGCAATCACTTCAGCAAGAAGGGTTTCAGAACTACAGGCCCTCATGGCTGTGGAGCCTTTTATTACATTTTACCCGGGCAGGGTGTCCCTCAGGACCAATCCTTCCTTTATGCCTAAGGTGGTATTCAGTGTCGCTCTTAACCAAACTATTCACCTGCCAACAGTTTACCCAAATCCACAGAACAAGTGAGAGTGGATTCTGCATTCATTGGACGTACACGGACAACTAAGATTATACTTAAACAGGACCAAATCTCTAAGAAAGTCTGAGCAACTACTGGTGGCATTTGCTGCATGATCAGAGGGGAAGGCTATCTCAAAGCAGACTATTTCTAAGTGGATAAGTCACTGCATTAATTTCTGCTACTTGCATCATGGTGAACGGGTGCCCAAGGGAATCGGGTCACATTCCACCAGGATTGCCTCTACCTCAGCAACTTTTCTCAGAGGAGTTCCAACCAAAGACATTCTAGAAGCTGCTACTTGGAGCTCTGTTCATACTTTTACAAAGCATTATCATTTGCCTCCCTTCTCTAAGTCCAGGGCAGGCTTTGCCACTGCCGTTCTGCAGGGCCTTATAGCCGCTCCTAATGCTATTTAGTTCCATCCACCCATCCATAGCTTTGGGATTCTACCCAAATGTAATGACTGCAACAGTGAAACATGAAGAACATAGTACAGTTGTGTACACTTACCATGAATGTAGATGTTCGAGTGTATTCACTGTTGCAGTCAGGGTTACCCACCCACCATCCCCCTTTTTTCTAGCACTACTCTTTCCTTCACTATATTCTAAAGCTTTGTGGTATATTTGCTTTTAGATGAAGGTAAAGTTTATGTTGCTAAAAGTGCTTTTTCATATATATATACATATATATATATTTGTTTGTTTATTTATTTTTTATATATATATATATATATATATATCTGTGTGTGTGTGTGTGTGTATATATATATATATATATATATATATATATATATATATATATATTGTTTTGCTCCCCATTTGGGGGGCACCTGACATCTGGGGCAAGAAAAACTGAATAAAATGGTGTCTGCTGCATGTTTTATATCCCTGACGACCTGACGTCATGAAAGAGGAAACTGCAACCGATGCAGGACCCAAGACTTTGATATTCAGGCTGACTGAGGGCAACCTACCAGCAGATTACCTAAATGTAATGACTGCAACAGTGAATACACTCGAACATCTACATTTATGGTAAGTGTACACAACTGTACTTTTCTACTGCAGTGTGTTTCTGGTTCCCAAAAAAGATGGTCCTTAGAGACCCGTTCTGAATCTTCTACACCTCAGCATCTTCCTAAGGGTCCCAACTTCCGGATGCTTTTTCTGCCTTCTTTGTTTCCCCTAATCCATCCACAAGCTTTTATGGTATCCCTGGACATCAGGGATGCTTACCTTCGCATTCCCATTCACTCCCTTTAGTGGAAATGTTTGTGTTTGTCTATTGCTTCATCACAGTTTCAGTTTTCTGCTTTGCCCCTTGATCTGTCTACAGCACCAAGGATATTTACAAAATGCTTGTTTCTTGTGATAGCGCATTGCAGACTCCAGGGTGTACAGATCTTTCCATATCTGGATGATCTCTTGCTCCAGGCAGTCCTTCCAGAGAACTTGCAATAGAATCTCTGTTTCAGTGTTTCCCTTCTCCAAAGGCTGGGTTTTGCAATAAACTTCCAAAAATCCTTTCTTTCTCACACCTTCATAAGACCACATCTTCCTGTGGTGCAGAATCCAGAGAGATCAAATGCTGGCCTCCCTGCCCCCTCAGAAAATTCGGGCTTCCTCCCTTGGCAGTCCCTTACAGCCAGTCGGTTTCTTTGCCTTCTAGGGTTCATGGCATCCACCATTCCCATTTTACCTCTTACCAAACTTCACATGAGGAAGTTTCAGTGGTACCTCAAGTCAGTTTGGAGCCAATATGCGCATCCTTTGGACTTTGTTGTCCTTCTTCTTCCTGGTCTGAGGACGTAACTTCGTTGATGGAGTCAGCAAATGTCCCCTGAACCCAGACCTTCCTATGCATCTTCCTCTTCCAAATCAGGAATTGTTCACTTCTTCCAAATGAGGAATTGTTCACTTATGCCTCCGGACGTTAGTTGTGGGACAGCCTTTGCATCCTGGAAGGTTCAAGGCCTTTGGCGCCTTCTCAAAGGAAGGTGCACATAAACTTAAAAAGAGATGAGAGTCCTGCTCTTGGCTGTAGAGACCTTTCACTTTTTTTTGTCCAGGCTCTCTAAAACTGTTTACAGACAGCACCACAGTTCTTTGGTATGTGATCAAAGGGGGTGGGGGACAAAAACAATTCCTTTTGTGCAGACTACCCTCATGGTATGAAAACTGGCAATTCAGTATCAGGTTGCTGTTCAGGCAGTGTACATCTCCTGTTAGAATGTAGTGAGAGACACTCTGAGCAGGTCAGTGACTCAATCCCATGCATGGATGCTTCACAGGGATGGGTTTCTGGACATTCTGCACTGGTGGCGTATTCCTCAAGTAGATCACTTTGCATACCATCTGAACAGAAAACTTCCAAAATTTTTTTGCCAGAGTTCCAAACGCTCTAGTGTGGAAGGTAGATGTCCTTTCTTTCTCATCGAAGGAGATGTTTCTCTGTGCATTCCCCTCTCCACTCTTATTCAGAATCTTAAACCAAAAATCTTCTGGTGACTCCCTTTTGGCCATGACAGCATTGGTTCCCTCTTCTGCATTTAACCAAGAGCAGTCATCACAAGTTACCTCACAAGGTGTATCTTCTCACACAAGACAAGGGATCTCTAATTCACCCATATTTGTCAACTCTACATCTGACACTTTGGGTGATAGCCTTCAGATTCCTTTCAGGCCCCTCTTTTCAGCGAATATGCTAAGGGTTCTGCGAGTCGCCAGAAAACCCAGTACTAGGAAATCCTACTATCCAAATGGAAGAGGTTTTCCATCTGGTGTCTTTCTCATAAGCTGGGCCCACTTTCTGTAGATGTACCCCAGGTTTTATCTTGTGTAAACTGCTGAAGGCTGAGTTGCCCTATTCCCCTGTGAAGGCTCATTTTTCAGCCATTTCTGCTAGTCTTCCTTTATCTCCTCCTTTGGCCTCTACATTGGAGAATAAACTCTTCCATAAAGGTGTCATTCATAACAAACCTCCCAGGAAGCCTTTTCCTCCTCCTTGGGATCTCAGTTGTCTTGGAAAAACTCATTGTGGCTCCATTTTGAACCTGCTGCTACAGCCTCCCTGCAACACTGTACTTGGAAGACTGTGATATTGTTAGCTATCACTTCAGCCAGGAGGGTGTCCAAACTGCAAGCCTTGATGGCTTCCCCCCATTTCCTGGTTTTCCATAACGATAGGGTTTCCTTGCATACTAACCCTCCTTTTATGCCCAAGGTTGTGAATGAGTTGTTACTTAACCAGTCTAATCATTTGCCCACTTTTTTCCCATCTCCGCAATCATCTAGTGAGAGAGTTCTACACAATTTGGATGTCCATAGATTACTCAGATTTTAGATGGATAAAACTAAAGCTATCAGGAAATCTGATCAGCTTTTTGTTTCTTTTCATTCCTGGGCTGTGAGATTGACTGTGTTCAAACAGACTATTTCTGCTTGGATTTCTAAAACTATTTCCTTTTGCTGTGTTTTTCAAGGTAAGAGCCTTTGTACTCCTGTAAAGCTCATTCAATGAGAGCACTGGCTTCTTCAGGTGTTTTTTTCAGAGGTTTGGATAGTAAAACCATCTTGGAAGGAGGTTCACACCTTCACTAAACAATATAAACTGGATGGGATATCCAAATCTAGAGCTAAAGATAGAGCTATTCCCCATGGTTTCTTAGAAAGCGCCTCTGCTCCCCCCTTTCTTCTTCATGCGCTTTGGTAGTCTCCCTCATGTTAATAATACTGCATCGTAAGAATAGAAGGACATAGAATAGTTGTGTACAATCTTACCATAACCATAGATGATGATCTCTTCTTTGTTGCAGTATTCTATCCCTCCCACCTGGTGTTTTTTCTTTTTCCCTGGATGTATGCTTACCTCCTTTGTTTTTTAGGCCGGTGTTCTTACTGAAGCATTCGGTTCTGAAGATGGTACGTACAGACATCACTTTTATGGCGGATGCCCACTGCTGGCCTACGTGCGACATCGCACGTACATTGCATTGGTTAGTCTTTTGTATACTGGGCGAACGTTGAGACTACCATTGGCAGTAAATCCCTCATGTTAAGAATACTGCAGCATAGCAGAGAAGGACATCTATGATTATCATAAGATTTTACACAACTATTCTTTATTTATATACTTTATTCCTGAACAAGAGTATGTGCATCAGACTTGGATTTTTTAGACATCTGGCATTGATTCTTTTTCTTAGTCATGTAATGTTTTCAAGAACAGAAGGTTGTATAACAGTATAACACCTTGTGTGCTTGAAAGTGACCCTGGGTACAAAGTCTGGATTCTTAGAGTTCTGAGGGTGGGAAACTGCTCAGCAGCATTTGCATTCCATGACAAACTGATGAAATGATGTAATTTCCCATCACCATAATCTCACCCCCCTGGCATTGTATGCGTGCTGTTATTTCACCATGTGGGCCTACATATTCCCCTACACCCATGAAGGCTAGCATAAATTACTTAGAAGGACCAAGCACTTGTCCCAGAGCTGTACTACTGCATGCTCCACACTTTTCATTTTTCATCTTCCAGTAGGTGTCAGTGTTGCAACAGATTGGGGTAAGGCAAAAGGATGAAAATGGCCTGGAGCTCAAAGTACACTTGACTTGTAGCTGTTTTTCTTCCACTCTAATATTAAAAAAAGTGGTAGTTGCACAGTAATGACCTGTAAGCCAAAGTAGGACAGTAGTTCCATTGTATTTCTAAAAAATATGGTAATCGTGAACTTAAGCTTCTTTCACACACTGTCCCATTGGAATATGCCCCTTCTGAAAGGGTACTTCATGTTTGATT